>NC_140172.1:47662596-47712596 GCF_963971535.1 Notolepis coatsorum | reverse complement strand
CGCCGTCGGAACCCTGCCATCCCTGTAAGCAGCTCTGGCCCTCGCCCTGTCCAAGGCCTTAACCCTGTTCTCTGTCCCTGTCTCCAGCCCGCCTCCCCGGGCCTCTGTCCCTTTTCCCCCTCTCCATTGCTCCTGGTCCTGCCCTGACATTTTGCCCTGGCCCTGTCCCTTAGCCTTAGCCCCTTAGCCTGCTCGCCTCTTAAAGGCACAGTGCCACATTTTTCCCTATTTTCTTTGACTCCAGTGTTTTTGTGTTTTCCCTTAAAGGGACAGTGCCGCCTTTTGTTTGTATTGAATAAATGCCCTGTTTTGGCTTACTCTCATACCTGTCTTGTGTTGTGCGATTGGGGTCGGTTACAAACCATAACACCTTGTATCAAGAGCTCAGTTAATCAACTAGAGAAATGAAAACATGTCTCCATCCGTCTTGTTTTTTAGGTGGTGGGGATACCCAATTGTTCACGTTTGGTTTACAGATCAGGCCTTTAACTGCTCATCTTTTCTCTCCGTGGATACAGGACAGTTATTGACAATAATTGTCCATGTTGTGCTGCTCAAATTTCAAAAACCACGTTGTATATTGTGCTCCCATCTCTCAGCGGCCTAACTCCTCTTTCCCTGCAGAATGTGTTTCCTGCATCAGCGCAGCGTTCCTTTCTTCTCTCATGGTGCCAGCGAGGTATGCCACACATCTCAGGTATCAGGAGAATGCAGACAAGAGGAGGAAACCATGGAGGAGGGGAGCGTGGAAAACCAGTCAAGATTCATTAAATCTCTCATATAAGGAAATCTATCTTGTAAGTCACACCCTTCAGTCTTTGACCTAATGCCCCCACCTATCTAACTCAATGGGCCTCATTTATCTAGCAAAATACACACCAGTATACACTTAAATCTACACTCAATCTAGTTTCCATTTAAGATTAGATTGTAATGAGTCCTTGGAAACAGTCAGCATGCATATGTGTTTTAAGTCAATTGTGGCACAGTATTACTGTCCCGGATAGCAAAGCGACATTGATTCAATCATTCAACCATCGTTTTGGTCGAGGTTGAACATTTTATTTTGATTCAACATTGAATGAATGTTGACAACTGATGGCCTTTTTTATGGAAAAGCAATGTTGAAGCTACTTGACGAATGCTGCATGTGCGTGTGCGTGTGTGTGTGTGTGTGTGTGTGTGTGTGTGTGTGTGTGTGCGTGTGTGTGTGTGTGTGATTTAGAGAGATATTTCTCAGTGTCAGCAATTATTGGCAGCCGGGCAATTTGGAGAAGACGCTGCTATCTGTATCCATGAGCTGTGTGTTGATTGTCAGGTTCATCATCCATGTGTGTGTGTAACTTTGGTTGCCATTGTCAATTTGGGCACGATTGTATCAGAATAACCCACAATGTACAAGTGCACTGATAATATTTGTGTCCTTTAAACATTGTCTTTATGTGGACATAAATAAAGATTCTAAATGTGTGTGTGCGTGTGTGCGTGTGCGTGTGTGCGCGCGCCTGTGTGTGTATGTGTGTGTGTGTGTGTGTGTGTGTGTGCGTGCGCATACCTGAAGACCAGGGCGTTTGTTCGTCCGAAGCCCAGCACCAAAGACTCTGTGATCTCCAGACTCTCAGCTCTCATCAATGGGACCAGCTGCTTCAGGAGGCAGGCGATGGAGGGTGTGCCTATCACCTGAGCAACAACACATACACACATCAGCATGGAGGGTGTGCCTATCACCTGAGCAGTAACACACACACACATCAGCATGGACCCACTGTATGTCCAGAAGCACCATAGGAGGAACGGTTGCCATGTATCCCACAGTATGTCTCGCTTTTATGAGGAAGTATTCCTCTACATGGGACCAGAATTGCAGCTGGAATTAATGGGAGTCAATTAGTCGGACACAATTTAAAATAAATAAGTAATGAAACGAGTTTGCTTTAATTCAATAAATTTTAGTGGCTCAAAAACATCCACGCCAACCGTGACAGTGGCAGACATTCATAAAGCTGCCGTTTAGGTTTGGTTTCTCCAAGAGTGCAACGAGCACAGAGCCTTGTTCTTCCAGCTGTAATGTGGATGATGGCTTCTAGCCATTACCGTCCTAACCAACTAACATTAGTGCAGCTTAGCTAGCTAGCAGCATGCCGGCGATGAGGCAGATAGTGTATTCTGCCAGTTGTTTTGACTATTTTGCTTCTTGAAGTGGAATTTTTATAGCTAAGGTTTTTACATTGAAGTGAATGGGCACTTCCACGCCCGTACCTCACATTAGACCAAACTTGACCAATGTGGTGGCGAAGTGAATAAGGCAGATACAGGCTTTAGGGCAGTGGTATGGTTTAGCCAAACACAGGAGAGTAGTGGCTGGAAGACAGCCGGCTGCCTCTGACCGTGGAAGGACAACAATCTATGCACGTTGCAGAGCGTGTCTTGGAGAAACCAAACCTAAATGGTGTCTCGGCAGCTTTATGAATGTCCCCCATTGATTGACAGGTTAAGCCAATGGCAGCCATTGTTGATCTCCCGTAACAAGAGATCACATGAATTTGTTTACATTTGAAAGCTTTCACGATTTATGATTTTTGATATGTGTGATTTATGACACTAACTTGACATCTCCTTCTAACCCTTTCACTGCCACACGACAAAGGGTTAACCCTTTCACAACCACACTACATAAGGTTAACCCTTAACCATCTGTAGTGTGGTAGTGAAAGGTTAACCTTCTGTAGTGTGGCAGTGAAAGGGCTAATAGCGCTTCTAGCTGTATGTGAACCCCCTCAGAAGATTATTTATTTATATTTATATATATATCTATTTTGAAGAGGTTTTAACCCTTTCAGTGGCCATTGTTAAATCATGATTAGAATGTTCATCTCCCATGTGAGATGTCACACCTTGAGAGGGACAGTGTAGCAGCGAGTCCAAATCATTTGTGAATGTTGTACTTCACCTGAAAGTACACAACCTCTATTGCCTTAGATACCATCGTTATATAGAGCAATTGTTTAAAAACATCCACAGCACTTTTAGAAAGGGGCAGAATAAGTATTGCTTTTCCCCTGGAAATTCTTTTCATAATTCTCCGGAAGCGTATTGCTGCCACACCAGAAAAAGAAAAAAAAAATCTGTATCACGTTATAACATAAAGGTTTCACGTTATAACGTGATAACTTCTTGTTTGAACATAAAACGTTTCACGTTATAACACGATAACTTCTTGTTTTAACATAAAGGTTTCACGTTATAAACCTTTATGTTATAACAAGACGTTATCATCACGTTATAATGTGAAACGTTTTATGTTAAAACAAGAAGTTATCACATTATAACGTGAAACCTTTATGTTATAACGTGATACAGATATTTTACGTTATAACGTGAAACGTTTTATCTTAAAACAAGAAGTTATCACGTTATAACGTGAAACCTTTATGTTATAACAAGAAGTTATCACGTTATAACGTGAAACGTTTTATGTTAAAACAAGAAGTTATCACGTTATAACGTGAACCCTTTATGTTATAACGTGATACGTATATAAAACATTTTCTGGTGTGGCAGCAATACGCTTTCTTATAATTCCTTAAAAAAAAATCGAATTAATAAAAAATGTATGTTGTATCCCCTCCCTACTACACCATTGACCCATGTGGAATGCAGGATAAATGACATGCTGGTGCTCTAGTGGCTGCATGTTATCTAGAGCACCTTGTACACACTTGAATTTACAGTCTGACAGATAATGTTATTTAAAACGTCTCCCATCTAAAGATTTTAAATGCACCTAAATGGTTTGTTGACAGTAGCTGCCTGAAATGATTGATTGATTGAAATCTTTATTTCGGACATATAAATAAATACAAACAATATAAAATCAAAACAAATGATTGATCTGAAGAAATTAAATTAAAAAGAAAAAGAAAAATTCGAAAAGGAGTAGGAAGAAGTATACACTTAATTAATCCTACCCCTTTTCCACTACTCAATGAGTGTACTAATTTAAAACCTTATAAAACATGAAAAAAATGTATAAAAAATGTAAACACCCGTGAATGTCAATTCCCTTCCTCATCCCTGTACCTCGTGAACATAATTTCTTTATAATTCAGTTTGAATTGTCTCATATTTGGACATTGCTTTAGCACCACATTCAGACTGTTCCACAGTTTCACTCCACATATTGAGATGCAGTGTCTTCTCATGGTAGTACGTACACTAAGAACTTTAACATTTTGTTCTCCGCTCAGATAATAACCCCCCTCCCTATCAAAGAACAGTTATTGAATGTTTCCTGGAAGCACATTACCTTTTGCTTTATACATTAATTGTGCTGTTTTAAATTCCACAAGATCATTTAACTTGAATGTTTTTGACTTTAAAAATAATATGGTTGTGTGATCACGATAACCTGCAATGTGAACTATCCTTATGGCTCTTTGTTGGAGTATAAAAAGTGTTTCCCCAGACTTCAGCGCATCTCACTGTGTTTGTTCAGAAGCAACACCAACAATAAAGAAAGCAGAAAAACACACACTGACACACCAACAATTATACTAGACAACAAACAAACAAACAAACAAACACAATAGACAATAATAAACACTAGATACTGTAGATGGAATGATTGTGACACACACCTTGTTGTCATAGGTGACGCTGCCATCGGGTGTGGTGGCGGTGATCTCGGGTGTGGAGGCTCTGAGGTGACCAGGGGACATGATGCTGGGCTTGGCCACGCCCAGACACAGGATCAGATAGTTCCTCCAGAGAGGGATGTAGCCGTCACTAGAGCCCGCTGTGCTGGTCTTCTTAGCGTTCACTGGGCTGCTGTAGATGGAAGGACATGCACACGCAGACAGACACCGAATGAATGAGCGGTGTCAGAAATATTTCAAACATTCATAATGCATATATCAGTTGAGGACAGCCCTGGCTTGAATGTGTACAAATAATGTGGTTCAGCCTGTGTGTGTAAGATAAGATAAGATAAGATAAGATATTCCTTTATTGATCCCCTTGGGGGAAATCCAGGTATCATAGCAGCATGGGGGGGGGGGGTACAGGTAGTAGAAGACATACAGGTACAGGTCACAGAATAATAGTAGGCTACAGGGGAGAAGTACAAATAAAAATAGAATAAAAAGGCAGTGTAAACAATATACAATATAATGAACTCTGGGCATGCGCATATGGGCAACATGGTGCGAAATGAGGGTATGTATGCCCTCTCAGTTATATTGGCCCTACAATAAATATAGTTACAATATATAATCTAATAATCTAAATCTAATATATAATCTAAAAAAAACAAAATGCTAAATGCTAAATATATGCAATATATAATCTAATAATCCAATAATCTAAATATAATCTAGTGTGTGTGTGTGTGTGTGTGTGTGTGTGTGTGTGTGTGTGTGTGTGTGTGTGTGTGTGTGTGTGTGTGTGTGTGTGTGTGTGTGTGTGTGTCCTCAGATAGAGAGAGAGAGCACGTACTTGGGCTCCACTAGTGGCAGCAGCAGCTGCAGCCGCGTGAAGGCGTAGGGCCAGGCGTAGCTCAGGGCCGTGGGGCAGTGCTTGGGCAGGTGCTCCTGACGCAGGAAGCTGTGCAGACACAGGACCCAGGGGTCCTTGACACACTGGGCAAAGATCCAGACGTGGCTGGGGCTCTTCACGTCGTAGGAGCTGCTCACCAGGCGGGCCGTCCACTCGACCAGCCACTGGAGGTCCACGTGGTGATTCAGCGGCAGGGTGGACTGAGGGGGAGGAGAGGAGGGTATTTGGGTGAGAGGAGGATGAGAGGAGAAGAGAAAGGAGGAGAGAAAAGGAAGGAAAAGGAGAGGAGTTGAAGACACAAAGGTACACATCAGTAAAACAAGGCATGTAATCATGTCTAGTATTGTATTACTGATTTTGCTAAAAACAAACATCGACACAGTAACAGGTGTCTCACCGAGTCGGACACAGCCACATGAACAAAGCTGTCCATTACAGCTGGGCTGAGCTGGTCCATGACCTCTATCATGGGTTTGTCATCGTCCTGGAGGGGGAAAGGCAGATTTAGTTCCTAAAAGTACCTCATTGTAAATAGTTAATCAAAAGCGATTATCTTTTATTTGATGCTTGCACAGTCTAGGAGGGCATTGTACTTGTATGTATCATTCCATTCTTTTCTATCCTGGTGCCAAAACCAATACTTCAAACGATGCCAGTTCCAGACTTGGAACATATTAGGGCTGACCCCGACTAGTCGAATAGTCGACTAATGGATCAAAAGGAGCCGTAGTCGACTGCCAATCTCCCAGTCGAATAAAAAAATTAAATAAAAATCTGCAAATTTTGGCCAATCAAAGTCGACTATACACACATCCTTAGTCGGGGACAGGCCTAGATCATATACACTTGTTATTTCCGTTTTTTGGAAATTGCACCAGTGCAGCTAAAAGAAACTTAACTGGCACGTCAAAGTAAGTAAGGTTTGCGAAATGCGCTCCATTGGTTACCTCAGCGTGTCCCAGAGCAGTGAAGAGGCCGCGTATCTCTCGGAGGACTCCGACGGCCAGCTTTCTGGTGCTGGTCTGACAGGAGCAGAGGAGCAGCAGCGCCAGGCCCTCGACAGCGTGGAGCACCGAGCAGTGAGGGCTACGCTCCTGTCTGGGACTGGCCTGGAGGAGGAGGGGCACAGGAGGGGGCAGCATCATCATAAACACTTCATGTTTACCAGCATTCTGAACTATAAGGGGAGATAATACAAGTACAAGTAGCACCGGATAGTCGTTTGACGCTAAGAAACGCCATCCAACTCTCTGGCGTGGGAGTGTGGCTTGGCGCTGCTACCCACCTCCTTTCCTCCCGGGACCTTCCCCTGGAGCTGCAAGGCAAGCCTCCACTGGTTGAGCAGCTGAAGCAGCAGCTTGACCGATGTGTCTTGCAGACCCTGGTGTGTGTCCTGTACCTGGAAGGAGGCCGGGAGAGCAAGACAAACGCATGTGTAAAGATCAACATACTGTTTTGAGTGTAGGCATACAAAGTGAGATCACTACACACACACACACACAAAGGTATAGACAAAAGTTTGTGTTTTCAAAAAGTAGAAGTCAGGATATGAATAAATAATAAAGTCTGCACGCTTCTTATTTTCATCACAGATCCGACATTTCAATCCAATACAGCTCTTCATCCTGCAGGGTATCTCCTCTCCTATCAGGGTATGATCCTCTCCTATCAGGGTATGGTCCTCTCCTATCAGGGTATGATCCTCTCCTATCAGGGTATGGTCCTCTCCTATCAGGGTATGATCCTCTCCTATCAGGGTATGGTCCTCTCCTATCAGGGTATGGTCCTCTCCTATCAGGGTATGATCCTCTCCTATCAGGGTATGATGGTCCTCTCCTATCAGGGTATGATCCTCTCCTATCAGGGTATGATCCTCTCCTATCAGATTGGCTGTGCGTGACACACTCAGAGGTGTGAGATCTCACCTCTCGCAGCAGAAAGTGTGTGTAACCGAAGAGGACGTCTTCCCTCCAGTCGGAGAAGTCCAGCAGCAGACTCTGCAGGGAGTTCTGGGAGATGAGGCGGAGCTCGTCGTCCATGTGGACCGTCAGTCTGAGAGAGAGAGGGGGAAACCATAGAGACATTATTACAGTCACCAGGATGACTGAGACAGACATTATTACAGTCATCAGGATGACTGAGACAGACATTATTACAGTCACCAGGATGACTGAGACAGACATTATTACAGTCATCAGGATGACTGAGACAGACATTATTACAGTCACCAGGATGACTGAGACAGACATTATTACAGTCACCAGGATGACTGAGACAGACATTATTACAGTCACCAGGATGACTGAGACAGACATTATTACAGTCACCAGGATGACTGAGACAGACATTATTACAGTCACCAGGATGACTGAGACAGACATTATTACAGTCACCAGGATGACTGAGACAGACATTATTACAGTCACCAGGATGACTGAGACGGACATTATTACAGTCACCAGGATGACTGAGACGGACATTATTACAGTCACCAGGATGACTGAGACGGACATTATTACAGTCACCAGGATGACTGAGACGGACATTATTACAGTCACCAGGATGACTGAGACGGACATTATTACAGTCACCAGGATGACTGAGACAGACATTATTACAGTCACCAGGATGACTGAGACGGACATTATTACAGTCACCAGGATGACTGAGACGGACATTATTACAGTCACCAGGATGACTGAGACAGACATTATTACAGTCACCAGGATGACTGAGACAGACATTATTACAGTCACCAGGATGACTGAGACGGACATTATTACAGTCACCAGGATGACTGAGACAGACATTATTACAGTCACCAGGATGACTGAGACAGACATTATTACAGTCACCAGGATGACTGAGACAGACATTATTACAGTCACCAGGATGACTGAGACAGACATTATTACAGTCACCAGGATGACTGAGACAGACATTATTACAGTCACCAGGATGACTGAGACAGACATTATTACAGTCACAAGGATGACTGTCTGTTTGATGAAGACATGGACCACTAACATGTTGACTCACCGTGAGAGAAGGTCAATGAGTTCGGGTTTGGACATGCCATCGGGGAGGATACGAGGAATGGCTGCCACACACGTCCTGAACAGATCAATCTTAGGCTTCCTCTCACCACTGAGCATGAGAGAGAAAGTGAGAGAGTTAGAAGATAAGACTCAAATGAAAGATGAATCACTACACCTATGTCAAGAAGTATTTAGAAGAAATGGGTGGGGTTTACCAGAGGTCAACAGTGAGTTGCCTCACATCTCTCCAAGCTGTACCCTCAAACCAGAGCTATTCATGCCATGATGAACCCCGGAGTGCAAAAACACGCTTGGAGTGTTAACTGCAGCACAAGGTAAGACTGATGGTTTATTATTGTTATGTGTTGCCACCATGCAGAAAATGGGCATGATTTATCAACTGTTCAGTTCGACTGAAAGTTTATTTCACAAATTGGAGATAATTATTCCTTACATATGTGTATTACTAAATGTTTGGGTCTGAATGAAATTTAACTTGGTTGAAAAGCTATAGTGGCTTATTATTTTCTGGTGGTTCTGGATCAGTATGCCAGGTCAAGGCTAATTGTTTTCTTGGTTAGGCTATTTATAATGATGTCTTTTCAGAGAGTAAGCGGCACTCTCATGATATTTATTGCACTTTGAGTAGTGCCAAAGTACATCACCCCATATGTTCCTGCGGGGCTGGTTAAAACCATTCTAAGAAGTATAATTGCTGCTATGTCTGCTATGCAAAGCATTCATACAATTACATTTGAATTGGAGGACTGGGATGTATGCTCAGTTATTATTAGACTTGTAATTAGAGTAGTTTGAAGTTTCAGTGTGGCTTGTATATACTGTACTGTAGGTGTAGATTGGTAGTTTATAGTTTGAGTGTCTAGTTAAAAGAGGACTCACTCTGGGTCTCTATTGTATTTATAGAGAAGTTGCTGTACTACAGAGTAAAATTAGCTCACAGCCAACTCTGTACATAGTGTCAGGCCAGAGATATAGCCCTAAACTACTGCCCATGCTCCAGCTTCCGGCTTTACAAAGGGGTTTACTACAATGAGGTGAAAAAAGGGCAGGCGTCAGACAATGGCAGTCAAAGGTTGCCACTCCTTGGGGCGACTGGGTAGTGTTGGCGGTTGGGAAGCCGGTGGAGTATGAGTCCTGGTCACTGCAATAGCGACTCCTACTGGCTGGTCGGAGCGCCTGTTCAGCAGGGAAGGGGTCTAGGGAAAATAGTGTGAACCTCTACGCTCTCCCAGTGAAACTCTGAGCTGTAAGGCGAAAAAGAACTCCACATGTATTTGAGGAGGCATGTGATAATCTACACCCTCCCCAGGCCGACAGTAGGGCAGTGCAACAGCCAGGAAGGGAATTGGCATAATGACAAAATTGGGGCATGGGAGAAATGTACAAAGGCAAAAAAGTTGCCACTTCTACCAAACACAGTAGATGTTTCTTTGTCAACATTTTTCATCCTGAGAGTGTAGTTTGCTAGCTTGAAGACTTGTTGTCATTGCTGATCCTACAGAAAGGAATTTGGGAGGTTTATACGCATGGTCAATATCCTGTAAGTCAGACTATATTACTAGCTCATTGACAAAATTGTGTGAGGGTAGAGTTAAGCATCATTATGATATCTGGCTCTACCAAATTAATAGCTTTTGCTGCCAATGTTTCTGAGCGGAGATTGCTCTAGCTAGCCACATAGCGAGAATTAATCAGTTATGCCTCAATCTAGTAAATAAGTTGCTTTGTGGTGGAATTTCCCTGAGAGGTGTAGTTTGTTGTTTCAGTATCTAGTTTACATAGGTTGGGTTTGTAGTTTCAGTATCTAGTTTACATAGGTGTAGTTTGTAGTTTTGGTATCTAGTTTACATAGGTGCAGTTTGCCGTTTCTGTATCTAGTTTCCGTACGTGATCATGTCCTCTGGTTCCTTGTTGAGCATCTGGACATTGGTGAGCATCATGCATCGTCCCACTTCCTTGTCCAGGTGTCTCAGGATGTTGTCCAGAGCCTTACGCACCTGGGAGTAGTACAACGACATGCCTACAGAGGACAGAGAAACACACAGAGAGACACAGGCAGAAACCCTTTGTTTTAAACACAGATTAGTTAACACAGTTGCACACAGGCCTGCCCTTAGCTACATTGGAAAAACTACTCTCACTCACACACACACACACACACACTGAAATGAGTGATATTGTACATGAATGACAAACAGGTAAGGGACATAAACATTGGCAATGCAGTCAGTTATTAAGAGACATACAGGTTGGAGAAAACAACTAAATCAGGGAGACAACACAATAACATACATTATAAAGCAGGTAGCTCAAATCAAGCAATCCGATTGGTTCATAGCCATGGTATAATGAGCGATGCCCTTTAGCCATGACATAATAACCACATACCATGGCCTGTCTATTGCTTAAGTATCCGCTTCAAGTGATACACACACACACACATACACACACACACACACAGACCAACCGACAGACTGACCGACCGACCAGCCGACACACAGACACACAGACCTATGAGCTTGGCCTCCTCCTCAGTGAGAGTTTTGCTGAGGTAGGTCTTCTTCTTCTTCAGGGAGTTCCCCGAGGGCAGAGTGGCCCCCGTGTTGGGCATCGGAGGCTCGCCGTCCTTCTGCTGCAGAGCGTCAGCGATCACCAGGAATGCCCTCAGGCCGATGTTCATACGCTGGAAAGCAGATACAACACATGACCACGTACACTACATAATGTGTATTATATGCATAATATGTTTGTGTATTATATTATGCATTATTATATTTCTTACGATTTCCATTACTTAAAGGGGAACTATCTTATAAATGGCCTTTTCCAGGGGTTTGCATTGTTTTCTAGCAACGTGGGGTTGTACCAACACTGTCTGTCTCAAATTTTTGCGCATTCCTCCAGTTCAGATGAGACCAGATCCTCCCCCACTGAACCAAGCCATTCGAATTTACGCATACCTCTGACGTGTAAGAGTTCTGATCTGCCACCGCCCGCCCACAATCAACTGTGATACGTTTATTTGAGCAGCGAGTGGAAATAATGCGGAAGCGGTTATTGAGCCGAGACCTTCAGCTGTTTACACACAAAATTAATTAGTAGTCTCTCTCTCTCTCTCTCTCTCTCTCTCTCTCTCTCTCTCTCTCTCTCTCTCTCTCTCTCTCTCTCTTAAAAGTGATCTGCCAGTGCAGTGAGTATGGGCGGAGCCCAGCCAAAAACAGCTTGGAATCTTGAAGGGCAGAACGTGCTGCTCTACAGTACTTGATTAGAAATACAAAACAATGCATTTTTTGAAAAATAAAAACTTACAGATGTGTTCCATAGACTCACAGGAATTGTGTAAAATTGCCCAAATAGTGAAAGAAATAGTAAGATAGTTCCCCTTTAAACATTTTCAATAGTGACTTCCATTTCAGTTAGTTTTCAGACAGCCTTTTTTTTTTATCCACTTTTTCTCGCATTTTCTATATTTTCTCCCATCCCAATTTCGTATCATCCAATTCAACCCTCCCCTGTCACGGACGCTGTTTCTTGCCTCCCACAAGCCGGCTGCAATGTGGACTAAGTCATACATAGCACAAGTCCCCTCCGGTACTTGAGGTAACAGCAGTCGCATCTTTTCACCTGCGCAGCTCGATCTCTCAGTGGCGAGGAGTAACGCGTGGGAGGCTCACGCTGCCCCCAACACTTCCTGATTCTACTGCGCAGGCGCACCAACCGACCTGTAGGAGTCGCTGTCCACAATGCCCGATCCCCACCCATCAGTTTCCCACCCCCTAATACGGCCAATGTGTATTAGTACGGACGACCAGCTAAACTGAAAGCAAATGTGGAGCGCTGGGCTCGAACTGACGAGCCCAGCGTCTCCAGCATTTCGTGGCGAGCGCCTTGCCCACTACGCCACATAGCCGCCCGTAGTTTTCAGACAGCCTTTTAATTAAAATGTTTGAATTTTTTTTTCATTAAAGTTACATTTAAACTTTTATTTAGTTTAAGTTCAGAGTTGTACTTTTTCAACATTCTCGCCTGTATGACGCAATGTTCATAGTGAACACAGTATGAGCTGTTTTCTCTGCAAACCTTCGGAAAGCAAAAGTCCCCATTTGTTGGTTAAATCAGATGACTGTAATCTGGTGTCATCTGATCTGTCATTCCTCCCATCAGGCCTGGCTGTATGATGTAACAGTAGCCTGCATACTGAAGCCTACAGGTCGTATCCTCACACTGGTGGCACGTCATGTCCCAAAGCTGCTAGGCCAGGTCATGCCTCACATGTTGAACTGATGATCCAGCCAAATAAAAAGTGGAATGCACTTTCATTTTAACACCAACTAGGGCAGTGGTTCTCAAAGTGGGGTCCGAGGACCCCCGGGGGTCCTTGAAGGGTTTCCAGGGGTCCCCAGCCAAATGAGGATTACTAATGAATTCATTATTATTATGTCATTAACTAGACGGTAGTCCAATGAGAGAATATATAATGTGTGACTATTCTGATAATGGGTGTATATTCCTCTATTGTTATCTCCTCAACTACAGAAAAGACAGCTATGGAATTTTGAACTAAAACAAGAATCCTCTAAAACAAGAATCCTCTAAAACAAGAATCCTCTAAGATGGGAGATACATTTTTAGCAAATCCGCAGCCTGGTGTGAATCAATTTGACGAGAAAATGTTTGAGAACTACTGGCCTAGGGGACACATTGCTGGTCTCTGTCTCACTCTTTCTGTGTGTGTGTGTGTGTGTGTGTGTGTGTGTGTGTGTGTGTGTGTGTGTGTGTGTGTGTGCGTGCGTGCATGTTCACCTCTGGGTTGAGACTGAAGGCTTTGGCAGGTTTCCCAACACTCAGCAGGTCAAATATGATCTCTTTCATTGCAAAATCCAGTCGCTCCTGAGCAGAACACAGGGTACACAGTGTTATTGGTAAATATTGTGTCTGTGTGTGTGCGTGTGCATGTGCACGTGTGTGTGTCTCTCAACCATGTAACCTCCTCTTTGAAAAAAGACGGCAGTGTCTGCCATGCCATACCATTTGTCAGTATAACAACATTTACCTGAAAGGTAAACAGGAGTAGACTGCAGTAAGGTCTCATTCACATCTAATCAGACAATGTGGGGAAAAGTGTCCCCTTCTTTTGAATGGGGTAGTTATTTCTTTTGAATGGGGGTAGTTATTTCTTTTGAATGGGGTAGTTGTTTCTTTTGAATGGGGTAGTTGTTTCTTTTGAATGGGTGTAGTTGTTTCTTTTGAATGGGGTAGTTGTTTCTTTTGAATGGGGGTAGTTGTTTCTTTTGAATGGGGGTAGTTGTTTCTTTTGAATGGGGGTAGTTGTTTCTTTTGAATGGGGGTAGTTGTTTCTTTTGAATGGGGTAGTTGTTTCTTTTGAATGGGGGTAGTTGTTTCTTTTGAATGGGGGTTGTTGTTTCTTTTGAATGGGGGTAGTTGTTTCTTTTGAATGGGGGTAGTTGTTTCTTTTGAATGGGGTAGTTGTTTCTTTTGAATGGGGGTAGTTGTTTATTTTGAATGCGGGTAGTTGTTTCTTTTGAATGGGGGTAGTTGTTTCTTTTGAATGGGGGTAGTTGTTTCTTTTGAATGGGGTAGTTGTTTCTTTTGAATGGGGTAGTTGTTTCTTTTGAATGGGGGTAGTTGTTTCTTTTGAATGGGGTAGTTGTTTCTTTTGAATGGGGTAGTTGTTTCTTTTGAATGGGGGTAGTTGTTTCTTTTGAATGGGGTAGTTGTTTCTTTTGAATGGGGGTAGTTGTTTATTTTGAATGGGGGTAGTTGTTTCTTTTGAATGGGGGTAGTTGTTTATTTTGAATGGGGGTAGTTGCGTTGGGCTCCCGCAGCTGTTACCGCATGGGGTTACCAAAAAAAGAGGCATTCCGCGAGAGTACACTTTTACTTTTTACTTTTTGAGGGGGAGGCTTTTTAATGGGGTAGTTGTTTCTTTTGAATGGGGGTAGTTGTTTCTTTTGAATGGGGTAGTTGTTTCTTTTGAATGGGGTAGTTGTTTCTTTTGAATGGGGGTAGTTGTTTCTTTTGAATGGGGGTAGTTGTTTCTTTTGAATGGGGTAGTTGTTTCTTTTGAATGGGGTAGTTGTTTCTTTTGAATGGGGGTAGTTGTTTCTTTTGAATGGGGGTAGTTGTTTCTTTTGAATGGGGTAGTTGTTTCTTTCTAATGGGGGTAGTTGTTTATTTTGAATGGGGGTAGTTGTTTCTTTTGAATGGGGGTAGTTGTTTATTTTGAATGGGGGTAGTTGCGTTGGGCTCCCGCAGCTGTTACCGCATGGGGTTACCAAAAAAAGAGGCATTCCGCGAGAGTACACTTTTACTTTTTACTTTTTGAGGGGGAGGCTTTTTAAAAAGCTCACAGTATGATGTCATACAAATGGCCCATCCACACACGAGGTGCAGCATTGTCAAATTAGATGAGAATGAGCCCTAATACTATCTGGATGTGACAAAAGCATAAATCAAACTTTCAGCATCCTGTAATGATAGCAAGTCACTTCCAGTAGGTTTTTGATGTGAGTGTGTTAGGGCTGCCCCCTCTATTAGTTGATTAGTCAATTAATCTCTCAATTTTATCTTAGTTGATCAATACTTTGTTGTGCTTTATGCTTATTTCCTAAAAAGAATAATGAGCACTTCTCTGGCAAGCACTATATTTAACTAGGTCCTTCTGCATGATTGCAAATGTGAAACAGGTGTGTCTATTAAACCAGTTCAGTTCAGTTCAGACATTATTGTCCCTCAAGGGGAATTTTGCTTTGCAGCAGTGGTAGAGACAACAACAACAACAAAAAATAACACAACACAAGAAACATCAGGTTCTTCTGCGTTCACCCGAACAACTGCCTCTTTGAACTGCTGCGGTCAGGCAAGCGATACCGGAGTCTCAAGGCGAGCACAGAAAGACTCAGAAGAAGCTTCTATCCCCAGGCCATCAGGCTGCTAAACGAACAATGAACACTACACAACAACAACCATCAAACGCACATAGCACACACATCCACACGCACACACTCACTTTAAACAAACACACTGTAGCACCCACTCCACACACTTTATAGCACACACTCACTTTAAACAAACACACTGTAGCACCCACTCCCCACACTTTATATTTATTGATGAAGGATTGCACTACAACTCGTACACCTTACTGTAAATTGTACCTAAATTGTACCTCATCCCATTTCTGCTTTGCACTATATAGTACTGTACACTGCATAGTATTGTATATTATATGGTAACTCAGTTACGTCTATTCTGCATCGAACATTGTACATATGTCTATACTGAACACTGTGACCTCATTTTCTACTTCTAAATTACATGCTATACTATGTTATTTGATACTATCTTGTCTAGCACAGTCTCTGGAGCGTAACAGTAAGAAGCATTTTGTATGAAAGTATTCTGTACTTCTGTATGACAACTATTAAAGAAACTTGAAACTTGAATCACATCTTACAGAATCCAACCAGGAAAAAGAAAAGGAAAATGAAAATGCATTACTGTTATTTTAAAGGAAGTTAAGTGTATTTAGTGCCCTGGGGATGTACGAAAATTTTAATCTGTTGCTCTTTAGCCTGGGGAGCCTATGTCTCCTGCCAGAGGGGAGGGGGACAAACTCCTCCAAGAGAGGATGGTCAGAGCTGTCTAAGATCGTCTGAGCCTTCCGCAGAATTTGTCTGTTATAAATGTCTGTCAAGGAAAGCTGCTGGGTCCCAATTATCTTGCTGGCTATCTTGACTATGTTGGCCAGACTGTTTTTGTTCTGTATTGACAGGTTGCCATACCAGGAGACAATACAAAAGGTTAAAATGGACTCAACAAAAGATTTGTAAAACAAAACCATAAGTGTTTTGTCCACATTAAAAGTGTGGACAACCAGTCCTAATATGAATGTCTTTAGCCAAGGACAGCCCTGGCTGTGTGAATGTGTGAATGTGTCGTACGCACCTGGGCAATAAACTGGATGATCTTGACGAAGATGTTGAGGGGCATGTCCCTGGGGACCACACTACGGCTGCCCTTGGGGAACAGAGTGGAGGTGATCGACGTCAGGCGACTGAGGGACAGGAAGAGAGGTGGAGGGAGGAGAAGAAGAGAGGGAGGGAGGAGAGGAAGAGAGTAGAGGAGTTGAAGAGAGGAGAGGAAGAGAGGAAAGGGGAGGAAGAGAGGAGAGGAAGAGAGGGATGAAGAGAGGTGGGGGAGGAGAGGAGGAGAGGAAGAGGGAGAGAGGGAGAGTCAGAGATGTCAGTACTCGATGTCAATAAAATGTTTTACATGTATACATGTATGTATCATTATCATTATATATCAGTCATATAATAACAATAATAAAATACATACATACTGTATAGAGCAAGAAAACAATTATGGAATGGGACTCATAATTGTGTGTGTGTCTGTACCTCTGTGTTCCAGTGTTGCTCTCACACTTGATGCGGATCATATAGACCCAGAGCAGTCGGTAGAGAGACTCTAGAGCCACACGTGCCATTTTGGGGTCCTTATTCTGTAAACACACACATGGGGAGATTCAGTATACTATACTACTATAGGAGGCAAGTGCCTTTACCTCAAGACTACCGAGACGCCTCACCAAAACCCTAACCCTAAACATAACACTAACTTTCTATCTTAACCATGACCTATAAACATAAAAAAAAAAACATCATAGTATTGCTGTGTTTGTATCAGGGTGGATGGCTTAGTCTAGAGGGAAGAGCACTCGCCCACTGTTGGAGAAAAACCTAGATAACGACACGGTATAGATTTATCTATCTTAACAGGTTGGTGTCATAGTTGAGTGACGTGAGGTAAAACTGGTACAACCACTCAGTTAGGGCAGAGCAAACAAAATCATCCCCCGCAGGCGCCTCCATGATGGATGGGAACAATTATTGTGCGTGCTGCATAATCAGTGTTTATGATCATGTTACTTGAGGAAACTACTCTGATTCATAGTCACTTCTTCACACCTGGTATGGAGAAAGGCCAAATCCTCATATTGCATAATCCCCCCCCCCACACACACACACACACACACACACACACACACACACACACACACACACACACACACACACACACACACACACACACACACACACACACACACACACACACACACACACACACACACACACACACACACACACACACACACACACACACACACACACACACACACACACACACACACACACACACAAAGATGCAAAGCACGTTAGACGCATGCCCATGGAGTTTTCACTGCACATAGAAACAGCACAGCGAGAGAAGTTGGCACAGGGCTGTCGAACGCAGGGCTGAATAGCTAGATATCATAGGTCTGCACTGGTCCGTGTGCATTATGAAATGACGATTGCGTGTCATTGGAATTCTGATTATTTTCTACCTGGGCGGGTCTTAATCGACCTGCTCTCAAGGTACCGAAATGTGTCATTAATTGATCTAACATAAATGGGCACTCGGTAGTACCGACGTAATTCGGTACCGAGTTTGTTACCGAACCCTACTGATGCCCGGTCACCTCTGCTGAATCTTATTGCATGCCTGACTATCCTGGCAAGAACATGTCCTTCTGAGGCGTCTTCCATTCCTTTTCTCCTATTAAGGTTTTGCAAGTTTTAAGGTCAGATTAAGGTCAGGCGGTGTAGTTTCCATCATAATGGGAGACTGTGAAGCCTGTTGAGATGTGTAACTATGATAACAAGGCTACACTTATGAACTTGACTTGATTTGACCTCTGGCAACATGCTCTCTGCATTCTAGCTGCTCCTCCAACACATATCAGATCCAATCTGTCCGGAGTGACTGACTGGCTTTACTGACGGGTCACTAGTCACTAGAGAAGATAGGCAGAGTTGGGCTTCAAGTTTGGTGGCTTCCAGCCAGAACATGACTCAACATTATTATGATCTAGATTCTAATGTATTTCATGTGAAAAACAACAACAACAACAACACTTTGTTCAAACTGCTTACTATGAATCACGATGGAGAGCCTGGTAGAGACACAGCCAGGCTGAGGAACCTGAACTCGCCTGTTAGAAGCCAGTTAACCTCTTAACCTGTTAAGCCCTAGCCATATTTTCAGAAAATTCACCTAAAAGTACATACCCAAGTAAATGGAAGATTGCTCCACTTCTACACAGTCCATTTGCATGTTCTTGGTATCTAGGGACATCTATGGACCTCAGGGAATGTATTCCCAGTGTCAGAAATATTGTGTCCGTTAAGGCTTGTGTCCATAGCGGACGTTTTATGAGTTGTCAGCTCCTTTCTGTCATTAATTTCTATGCTGGAGACGCGACGGGCGCGCTCCTTTTCCCAGCGCCGCGCCTCGCGTTTTATGCGCTCTCGGCGGCAGCGTTTTTGGGCGGAGCGCTCCCAGCGCCTAAAGTTGAAACTAGTTCAACTTTTGGAGAGGAGCACGCTCATCAAGGTAACTTTTTCCCCCCCAACCAATCAACATCGAGCAAGTGACGGAGCCGTGGCAGGCGCAAGCTCAAGCAGATTGAGGTCCAAGCAAAAATAAACGCCCTCGGCGCCCTAAAAAAACACTATGAAAACGCTCTGAACATGCTTTTTTTGGCTTTTCAAAGCGTTCCGCCTTGAAAAAAACGTCCGCTATGGACACAAGCCCTTACTATGCTTGAGTAAATTGTAATGTAATTGTTTTTTTATTTTTTACGGTGAATAACACCATGCTAACATTAGCCAGACATGAATAATTGCCACTGATCTCATTAAGCACCTGCTTGAGATCAAGTGTACTAAAAATCTAAGCAAATTAATAAAGGGCAGATAATTTACAGGTTTTTTTGTAGATACAGTACAGAATTTTGCCATCTGAAATATGAATATAGAATATAGAATATCAGGCCTATAAATGATCTTATTATGGCCAAGTCATACATCTATGGATCGGGCCAAATCTCCTCTTTCCAATGGCAGAGTTAAATCTGGATTTAGAACCACCAGGCAGCCATTACAGGGCAGCAAAGACCATGAATGAAATCTACTGTAAGTACAGTTACTTCACGTTTACAGAAAGGTAAATAAACAATATATGTTGTATTTAATGGCAATAACGTTCAGGTTTGTTCATGAAAAAAAAATATTACTTTCCCACATCGGCCGGCTGAGCTTTGACAACGGCTGGTGTGAGCTGGGTAGTGTAGTTTTATGTAATTTCGACGTCCATCGAAAGCCCTCGGTCTCCTTTTTCTTAGGACTACAACAATTTCATTTCCTCGCGTATAAATCATCCGGTTTCCGATGCAATGCGCAGAGATTTTTATAAACTCATATTTCGCTAATAACACTTAAAATCATTGGTAAACAAACGTAGTGCTGAAAATATACACTTTGACTGCTGTTTTGATAGGGTTAGGGTATTTACTCTTGGTTACATTTAAAAAAGAAATGCAACATGAATTAATACGGACTGTATTGATCTATTTATGACGTGAAATAAATCCTGGCCCGGTATCGGGCCGATTGGGCTTAAGGGGTCAAACTCAGTAACAGTGGAGATGCGTGACAGGCCTGTCACAGGGTTCTGCATTAACGGACAAAACACTCACCTTGAGGTTGGAGAGGCAGTTGTTGAGGAAGACGTGCCACCTGCCGAGGAAGAGCTGCTTCTGACTGACACACAGCAGACACGTCACCAGGGGATAGAGAGCCTGTGGGGGACAGACCAATAAGAGAGAGACAGGGTCACCAGGGGATAGAGAGCCTGTGGGGGACAGACCAATAAGAGAGAGACAGGGTCACCAGGGGATAGAGAGCCTGTGGGGGACAGACCAATAAGAGAGAGACAGGGTCACCAGGGGATAGAGAGCCTGTGGGGGACAGACCAATAAGAGAGAGACAGGGTCACCAGGGGATAGAGAGCCTGTGGGGGACAGACCAATAAGAGAGAGACAGGGTCACCAGGGGATAGAGAACCTGTGGGGGACAGACCAATAAGAGAGAGACAGGGTCACCAGGGGATAGAGAGCCTGTGGGGGACAGACCAATAAGAGAGAGACAGGGTCACCAGGGGATAGAGAGCCTGTGGGGGACAGACCAATAAGAGAGAGACAGGGTCACCAGGGGATAGAGAGCCTGTGGGGGACAGACCAATAAGAGAGAGACAGGGTCACCAGGGGATAGAGAGCCTGTGGGGGACAGACCAATAAGAGAGAGACAGGGTCACCAGGGGATAGAGAGCCTGTGGGGGACAGACCAATAAGAGAGAGACAGGGTCACCAGGGGATAGAGAACCTGTGGGGGACAGACCAATAAGAGAGAGACAGGGTCACCAGGGGATAGAGAGCCTGTGGGGGACAGACCAATAAGAGAGAGACAGGGTCACCAGGAGAAAAGGTCTATACAGGAAAAAAGCTATGTTTCGCAGTATTTCCTCTTAATTTACTCAGCAGAAGGTTCTGGGAAGAAAATGGTCCCCAACTGCTAGAAAGATGGACCCAAAAGGCACAATGCCACCTTCATGGAAAGAGGCCACAATTACTACAATTCCAAAAGAAGGGAAAGATAGAGAACTGTGTAGTAGTTTCAGACCTGTGTCCATACTTAATGTAGATTACAAGATGTATACATCAATAATATCCAAAAGATTTGAGACATTTATGACAGATATAATAGACGAAGACCAGACTGGATTCATTAAAGGAAGGCAGACACAGGATAATATAAGGAAGACAGTGCAGATAGTAGAGGAGATACAAAAGGAAGGAGGAAGTGCAGTATTAGTTAGCCTAGATGCAGAAAAAAGCCTTCGACAGTGTAAGCTGGCTATTTCTATATAAAGTATTGGAGAGATTTGGATTAGACAAAAACGCTATGAAAACAATTAGGGCATTATATCAAGAACCGACGGCTAGGATTAAGGTGAATGGTAGTCTGACGGACCGGATTAAACTAGAGAGAGCTACCAGACAGGGTTGTTGTCTTTCGCCGACGCTCTTCGATGTATTCATCGAACCACTGGCCCAACTAATTAGACAGACCAAAGACATCAAAGGGGTGGAGATAAGGGGGACGGAACATAAATTGGGATTATTCGCAGACGACGTGATAGTATATATGAGACAACCAGACACAAGCTTCCCGACACTGATGGATCTACTGACAGAATATGGATATTACTCAGGGTATAGACTTAATGTGACGAAGACACAGACATTAGCACTGAACTACACACCAACGATAGAGATCAAAGAAAAATACAAAATCAAATGGGACATGGACAGGATCAAGCAGCTAGGGGTGAACATCACAAGAGGGGGGGAGGGGCTATACGATGCAAACTATACACAGATAAATCAGAAAATCAAGAGAGATCTAGAAAGATGGACGGTGATGCCCCTAGATTTCAGTTCAAGGATCGAAATCATTAAGATGAACATATTACCAAGGTTACTATACCTATTTCAATCCCTACCTATATTAATACCACAAAAACAATTTAGGGAATGGGATAGACAGATATCAACATTCATTTGGGGGGGGGGAAAGGCCAAGGATCAGATATGTGACTCTACAATTACCAAAGGAGAAAGGAGGGATGGCAGTACCCAGTTTAGAAAGCTATTACTATGCAGCACAGCTTAGAACAGTAGCATGCTGGTGCAATGTGCAATGTGAACTATGAGGCCAAATGGAAAGATATATAAACCAAAAGAGAGGGATTCAAAGTGCAGGCACTGATAGGAGATAGGGAGCTATTCAGAAGACAGGAACAACTACTAGATCCAATTACCAGATTCACTATAAACATATGGAACACAATAGTAAAGAAATACAAGCTAGAAAAAGAATCTAAGATACTGAGATGGATAGCACACGACAACAAATTCAGACCAGGGATAGAAGACCATGGGTTCAAGAGGTGGGAACGGGGGGGTATAACAGCAATGTGCACAATGACAGAAGGAGGGGAGATGCAGACTCTACAAAAATTGAAAGAAAGATACGGACTAGAGAATAGGGACCACTTTAGATATTTACAGATTAGGGACTACTATAACAAGGAAATAAAGCAAGATAGAGACAAAGAACAGAATGGGGTAATTAAGATAATGGTAAAGTCATACGAAGGACGGAAGGGGAGGGTGATATCAGCACTATATCAGGCAATAATGGACAGTAAGGGAAATACAACATTGTATGTAAAAGAAAAGTGGGAAAGAGAGTTGGAAATAGAGATAACAGAGGAGGAATGGTATGACACATGTAAGACACAACAAACAACCAGAGGATCAAGGATATGGAGGGAGTTTGGGTGGAAAAATATAATTAGATACTTTATAACACCAGAAATACAGGGCAATTACACACCAGCAAAGAAAACATGTTGGAGGGAGTGTGGACAGGAAGGGGCGAACCATACACACATATTCTGGGGATGTCAGAAGATAAGGCACTACTGGGAAGAGATAGGGGGGATAATAAATGAAATAATAGGATACGAAATACCCCAGGGAGGCCAAGTGTTGTATTTGGGGAATCTGTCACAGGAAGGAATCCAAGGGGAAGACAAATATTTGATTAAGATATTGATAGTGGCAGCCAAGAAAGCTTTAACTAAACTGTGGTACAAGGTAGAAGTGCCGACAAAGGATCAATGGATAGAGTTGGTAGAGGGGATACAGGAAATGGAGAGAATCACACATCTGCTGAGGCTGCAAGAAGAAAAGTTTGAATGGAAATGGGGAAAATGGGAAGAATACAGGAGGGGAAGTAACGACATCACAGAGGTTTGAAAAGGATACAAGGAAATGAATAAAAATGTAAATAAATAATGCAAATGTAGAATGGACCGAAGGACACATGCCACACTTTTTCTTTACACATTTTTTGTCTATTTGTTTTATATCTATGTACTGTGTATTGTCTATGAATGTTGTCTATGTATGTTGTTGAAAAAATGAAAATAAAAACTTAAGTTTAAAAAAAAATAAAGATGGACCCATCAATTCAATGGACCGATCCCCACCCTCTTTCCTTGATCCTCCAATCACAACTGTCCCCTCCCTCCCCTCCCTCTTTCTCTCATCTCATAATATTCTCTCCACCTCTCTGTCAGAATAGGGTGTGTAGGGTGTGTCTAAATGGAAGAGGATAACAATTAGAGACAAGCGTCTTGTCGTTAACGTTCCTCTCTGTTCTGTCCTGTCAGCTTTGTCATCAGTTATTGTTTTGCGTGTTTATGTACGTGTGTGTGTGTGCGTGTGCGTGTGTGTGTGTGTGTGTGTGTGTGCGTGTGCAAGTGTGTGCGTACATTTGTGTGTCTGTGTATGCGCATGTGTGCATGCATGTCTGGAATCCCAGAGTGACAGGTCTTAAGCCAAGAACATGAACACTTGGC
This sequence comes from Notolepis coatsorum, assembly GCF_963971535.1. Taxonomy (NCBI): domain Eukaryota; kingdom Metazoa; phylum Chordata; class Actinopteri; order Aulopiformes; family Paralepididae; genus Notolepis; species Notolepis coatsorum. The sequence goes on along the minus strand of NC_140172.1, from coordinate 47,688,588 downwards.
TCAGACCTGAGAAATCAGTCAACACTTTCTCTCGCTGCCAGATGAGGAAACCTATCGGTTCCTTACAGCCAGCGGCGCGCCGGACGCCCAGAAGGGCAGGAAGAGCAGAATCTCTCGTTGACCGGTGCAAAGAAATGGCTTCTAGAAAACGACACTTTGACACTTGCCGTGTGTCCCCGGCCTCGTTCTGCCTCGACAGGACGATGGTAGACCAGGGGGTCTCAAACATGTTTCTACCACAACCCCATTTTATTTAGGATGTCTTTAGCGACCCCACACTTATTAATGTATCGCGTCATTTCAACGTGGAATTAAGGAATATCAAAATAAAAGCACACGTTGTTGAACTTGATCATGTATATTTATTAGAACATTTTATTACAGCACTATGTGATCAATACACATTTATAAAACGATATGTTATCAATACACATTTTCTTTTTTTACTTGCCAATGTCACCTACCCACGACCCCACTTTGGGTCGCTTTGGGTCGTGGTGGGACTCGATTCATCTTTTTTATCGAATTCATTCGAGACTTTATAGTTAATTAATCTAAATTAATCATATTTTAATCGCATATCAATATTTGATGCGAAAAGCAAAACATTTCAATTCAAATGAATTTTGGTATACGAGTGAATCAATGAATATACATTATACATACGTTTAAGCAGCAAAATCCTGTATTAGCTACTACACAGACCAACAGATCAATGCAATTTTTAACAAAGTGCAGCAATTTTAGGAATTATATAGCGCAAAGGACCTTTTGTAAACTCAAGCACTTTCGAGGTAAAAGTAAAACACAGTACTTTCAAGTACATTCCAGAACAGTTGACTATTGGGGGAAAAAAACTCTTGATTGATCTCAATTTCTCTTATTTAATTTTCTTTTATGAACAAACCAGACTAAAAGAAAAAAAGTTATTTGCGATGTATTATACTTTATACTTATAGCACATGTATGAGTCAGGTCTCCTTTGAAAGGTAACATTCTTACACAATAATTATAAAGAAAAATCATCATGCAATTAAATGCATCAATTTTTTTTACTTTTAATTCTTTCTGTAGTTAATTAATCGAAATTAATGCGATAAAGTCGTATTTCTGTTTCTCTTTCTTTCCCGGGCTGCACCCCGGGCCGATGTAACTATTGGTTGAGGAGCGCAATATAAATAAATGTATCATATCATATCATAATCATAATCATATGTCGTGTTACATCACTTTTAGTTCTTTGTCCTAAAAGGTAAAATTTATAAATACATCATTCGAAAGTTAAATTAACTGAAAACAGCCACAAATAAACAGGTAGATGAAAACAACAAATAGCCTACTGTTGACAAACACATCAGTGTCTGTGGTGAGATATATTCCAAGAGCACTCTCTCTCTCTCCACACGTCTCCTTTCCTACTGACAGATGAATGCATCACATGTCTGAATGTCTGAACGCTACAGTAAGTGCCTTCACCAACCACTGGTAATGGAGAGCAAATGAAGAGCGAGGAGGAGGAGGAGGAGGAGGAGGAGGAGGAGGAGGAGGAGGAGGAGGAGGAGGAGGAGGAGGAGGAGGAGGAGGAGGAATAAAGGAGGGGACAGACTGACCAGAGAGTGCTTCTTCCTGGAAGACAGGTCCAGCGTGGTGTCGTACAGACTCTCCACAAAGTTCCTCAGACATGGTACATTCACCTCATTCTTCACGGTCTAAAGGGAGGCAGGGAAGGTGTATTAAAAATACACGTATATATATAGTCGTCAACATGAACACCAACAACAAGACACAATGCAACAGAGCTTCAGGTATTATGAACCAGTAGTGAGAAGGTGAAGGTAGGATGAATGATGTCAGAAGATGTTATTAATAAATTAATTTGATTGACTTTCGCTTGGATCAGTAGTATAACAAGGACACACACCGTGTGAGATGAGAAGCATTCTCACAGAGATTTAACCTCTTAACCTGCAATGGCCATTTTGGCCATTTTAGTTTTCGTTTTTTGAGGACTGCATACTTTTTTTGCAAACCAAAACAACATACTTTATACTTTATAGAGTAACATAGTTCTGAACTTGAGTTGTAGAAAAACTTGTTACTCAAGTTTTTCTGTAGTAGTTAGTAGTCCAGAGGTAATATTTCCCCAGAAGGTGGTATGGCTTACAAATCCATACTGACCCATAGCCTGAAGCCTTAAGTAGTACAGGTTCAAATTTCATAAAGATCCATTCAGAAATTAGTGATTAGGAGTGATTTTAGTAAACTGTGTACAAAAGAAAAACTGAGTTTTCTCAATTAATTCGGCTGTTTTTCTCTTCCTGTTTTCGCTCGTTATTTTTGTTTTGTTTTTTAGATTCATACATCCCCACGTGGGTTATCATTTGAAAGCCACACTCATTGGCTACAAAAATCCACAATCATTTTCGAGATCGGATCTAGATTGATGGAACTACTGCAGCCTGAGTCAGGAGTGGTATTTTGTGCAATACCGTGTACTTTGCACAAGCCTCAAATACCAGCATGTAACTCGAGAAACACTGAACGGATTTTGTCGGATTTTGTCGCTATCGACAGGCAACAAATAAGCCTTCAATTCTTGTATTGTATGTATTGTATTACAAAATATGCACACCCGAGCCACTAGGGGTCGCCAAATTGCCGGTGGGCAAATCGTCCTAAAAAGGTTGTTGCATGCTAATTGATTGATTGATTGAAAACTTTATTAACAGATTGCAGAATGGGTACAGTACAGTACAGCTCAATACATACAATTGTTAAGGGGATGCAGACCAGAGAAAGACTTTCGTCTTGTTTACATCAGGGTCCCCCATTTTCAATTCATCGTAACATATGTGACATACATGACATACCGATAGACAGTACTGCTACATCTATACATTTATGACATACCAGATTTGCAATTACAGTACTGTTTGTGATACAAAAAGAGTCCAGAAAGAAAAGAGTATATACATTAGACGTAGAAACTGTACATTGGATTGGGTAGGTGGGGGTGGGGGGGGACTGTACATTGGAGGTGGATGGGTGGGTGGGGGGGGGGGGGGGGGGTTGGGTAGGAGTGTGGGGGGGGGGGGGGTTGGGTAGGAGGGGTGGGTGGGGGACACTGTACACCTGTACAAACAAACACTGTACATTGGATTATTGACAAGACCATACTTGGTAATTTACTGTACATTGGAGGGGGTTGTGTTCGGACATTTACAGGGGCCAGTTTCGAGTTGCAGTCTCCCTTAGGTGTTTTTTGAGAGTGTTTTTGAAAGTGGGTAGTGATTCACATTCCTTTACAGCTTTGGGTAGGGCGTTCCACATTGATGTGGCATAATTGCGAAACGTGTTTAGTCCCTTGTTTGAGCCGAATCTGGGTTTAACATGATTTGTGGAGCTCCCTCTGGTGTTGTGATCGTGGTATTCACTGACCTTTGGGAAGTATTTTGTCATGTACATGGGTACCTTGGTCGTGTAGTGTATCTTGTAGACCAGGCCCATTGCAAGTTGCTGTACTCTGTCGTCTACTCTAAGCCATCCTAGGTTGTCAAAGTGGGCAGGGGTGAGGTGGGTTCTAGGAGTAAGGTCAAGCAGTAGTCTGACCAGTTTGTTTTGAGATGTTTGTAATTTTGTTTTTAGCGCCTTTGAGGTGCTTTGGTACCATGAGGTGCAAGCATAGTCGTAGTACCCTTGAATGAGTGCTCCTGCTAGAGTCTTCAGGGTATTCTTGTTTACCAGTGAGGAGATCCGGTACAAGAATCGAGTTCGTTGGTTGACTTTTTTTATTACATTGGATGCCATTTTGTCACAGGAAAGATTTGCCTCTAGGATGGAACCCAGGTAGGTAATATCTTCTTTCCTTGTGACAATATTGTCACCCAATGTAACTGAGAAGCCGTCGGTCTTGCTGAGTTTGTTATTTGAACCGAAGAGAATGGACTCTGTTTTGCCCATGTCTAATGATAGTTTGTTATCAGCGAGCCATATGCAGATTTTGCCTAGTTCTGAGCTGAGGGTTTTTTCAACCTGTAACTTGTTCTTGTCAGAGACCAGCAGGGCTGAGTCGTCCGCAAACAGGAACAAGTTGCAGTCACAAGCTGACGACATGTCATTTGCATAAATTAGGAACAGTAGCGGACCTAGTATGCTTCCTTGTGGAACACCACAGCTTACTGTGAGGGGGGGGGGTAGGGTACCGTTTACCTCCACCATCTGCTCTCTCCCCTCCAGGTAGGATTGCATCCAGCTCACTGATAGACTATCAAAACCAATTGCTTTTAGCTTGTCAATCAGAATGGTGTGATTGACAGTGTCGAAGGCCTTTTGTAGGTCCAGCATGACCATGCCGCAGTATTTGCCTGCGTCCACCTCTTGTTTGATGTGGTCGTTTAAATAGAGAAGGCATGTGTCAGTGGAGTGGGATGTTCTGAAGCCAGATTGGAATTCGTAGATTCGATTTTTTTCCGCACGGTATTTTTCGACCTGTTCGTATACAATTTTTTCCATGACTTTCGAGATGGAGGTAAGGATAGAAACAGGGCGGTAGTTGCCTGGGTCTAATTTACTGCCTTTTTTGTGCAGAGGGGTCACTCTCGCGATTTTGAAGTCCTTGGGGACGTGTCCCTGTTTTATGGAGAGGTTTATTATGTGTGTGATGACTGGGGTGATGGCGGCTGCTGAGTCTCTGAGGAATTTGGAGGGGATGTTGTCATGGCCAGTGGCCTTGTTGGGTTGGAGGGCGCTCAGTTTTTTGAGTACCTCATCTGTTGTTACCATTTCCAGTTTGAAGTCGTCTTTGTGGACCCCTAGGTTCTTGTAGTATGCTACTATGTGTTCTACCCCATAATGCCCTGAGTGGGAGGGTAGTTTGTTTACCAGTGTTGTGGCTATGTTTGTGAAGAAACTATTTAAGTAATTGGCTACATCCAGCTTTTCTGTGATGAGCGTGTTGTCTGTCTTTATGTTTATGTTTGAGAATCTGGTTTTAAGTTTTTTACTGCAGCCTAGTTGGTTATTGAGTAATTTCCAAAGTTCACGTGGTTTGTTTTTGTTTTCCTCGGTTTTGTCATTGGTGACATTTTTTTTTTGCTGTTTTGATCATGGAGTTTACATCATTTCTTAGTCTGTTTCTTTCCAGTTTGAGTTCCGTCACGTGGGCTTGGAGTTCACTGCTCGTGCTTATGGTAAGCTTTGACTGACTTTTACGAAACTCTGAGCATTTTTTGTCTCTGGTTTTCATAGCGGTCAGTATTTCAGCGTGCATTTACCCTGGTGGTTCTTAGGGGGGCCATGTTGTTTAGTATCGTTGAAAATTTGGTTTTGAAGCCAAGCCATGTTTCTTCAACCAGTGTACCATTGAGCTCATCTGACTAAGAGGCTGGTCTTACGCAAAGTGTCGTGCCTGTGAGCTGCCACCGGGGGCAGAGTGGCTAACCGTGAGTGAATGAACAACATTAGTAGGTGAGTATAAAAACATTATGAATCATGCAAACAGGAATGAAGGGGGATGGGTATGAAAAACAAACAACACAGGCCTGGGTCTCAATGTTTGGTCCCTATAATTAATTATGTAGCCACAGATATTCTTAAATAGACATACAGACAGACGGGCGCTGTGCTTGTGGAATGTGAGTTGTATTTAAAATGACACCATTGGTGAGAGAGGGAGAGAGAGAGAAACCAAAATAATCTTGGCCACGTGTTTAAAAGTGCTTAATCAAATGAACATGTGTTTAAATTGTTGAAATTTGTATTACAGAGAAGTATCTATAGCTTCTGTTCTGTAGGTGTTCTAAACCAAAACCTATTTCTCAGGTAGGGAGATGGGCAGACAGACAAAACAACAAACATACCACAAACAAGACGGACTGGAAGGCACACTGAAACACACATATCCACACAGGCCTACTGTACATAGTCGTGGTAGAGACTTACGGCTGCTACAGGGACCAGGATCTCTACGAACAGTCCTGCTAATGAGTGCTTAATGTCTTTATCCTTCACTTCCAAGAAATACTGGGCACATTCCTACAGGAGAGAGAGGGCGAGAGAGAAAGAGAGACACCGGTTATACACAATCATCATTCACATTGGAGTGTGATGTTTCCAAACTACAACCATTATTCTATTATGTAACTAAGATAATGAACATACAAATGACAAATGTTGTAGAGGTAAGTATCAGGGCCGTGTGGCACAGACATTACCTATTGTAAACAGCCATACCATCTATGGAGCGGTGTTTCACCTCTTTCCCAATAAGCTAGCATGTGAGGCCTGGTACCTACAAGTTCCTCTAGATCTCTTCTTTCAGTTGATACAGTCTAGTTGATGTACTCTATTGTTAAAAATCAAGCCCTCAAGAGTAGGGTTGGGTATCATTTGAATAATCTTTTATTTCAGTGATAAAACAATGCCGGTTTCTAAACTTTTCTTATTTTAATAAAAAAGAAAAAAGCATGCAAATGTCGAATCACCAATTTAAACCGAGTGAATGGCATCTCTTGTTCTATCAGAGAGTCGTTCGTACATTCATAACTCTCGCTTTGTACAGACAGTATGCATTCCATTTGTTTGGTTTCATTATTGTACTTAAAGGTCCCCTATCTTATAAATGGCCTTTTCCAGTGGTTTTGCATTGTTTTCTAGCAATGTGGGGTTGTACCAACACTGACTAGGTGTGAAACTTCTACCCAGTCCCATTCCTCCAGTTCAGCTGATTGATCCGGGCGAATTCCTGGAAAGCTGAGTTATAGGGCGCTATGTGAATTCTACTAAAAGCATTGGTGTTTTATCCCTGGACACGCTACTATTTCCAAATAAAATGTATATAATAGGTATTATGTTTCATGCATGAAAGGGGGGGGGGGTCGTTTCTGATGCTTTGATTGCCATTAACGGCATTCGTTTTGAACACTACACCCGCTGATCAGATGGATCGCTATGAAAACATTGAGGCCTCTAGTGTTATATATCTATGGCGGGACAGACAGCAGTTTCAGGCAGCTCAATACAAGCTCGTCTCTGAGAGATGGTAAATGGGCCGGTATTCAATATACTACAATATATGTGACCTGGCCCAGCAGTTGGAAAATCAGATTGCGAGAAAATGTATGAAATGGGTTTTTGGTTTATATTCTCAATATTATCACAGTTTGAATATATTTAACATATTAACTGTAACAGCTAACAGTTATAGTATCTCTAAATATTAAAAAACGTAAGCTTAAAAAAAACTTTAAAAAGGTAGTTTTTAAGTCTGAGTTTGGGGGCAGAGTCACATTTACATTAGAATCACATGAGTGGTTTCATGGCTAATCGCCAGCCACCGGCCTTTCTTAAGTTTCTGTTGCCCATAAATAGCACATGGCTTTTTTGTTGACATGCAACTATGCACCGGGCTATTCAATGGAATCAACTATCAGTTGGAGATATGGCTGTTATAACGTCCCGGCTTCTGTGAGTAAGGGACATCCCATAGCGGGATAGAGCGCACCACCAACCCACGCACATGATATAATAATAATAATAGGCTACACGTTTTTTATGTCTAATTAAAATAACATGCAAGTTCCAACATGCTTGTTGAACATTATACCTTTGTGCCATTTTATTATAAAACCAGAGACAAGTGAAGTGCCTCTCTCTATTCTCCTTTACGCACAACCAGCGTGTCTGTCTCACGGCCCGATCTGCGGAGCGCACTGGACTAGGAATTTTACATACAGAGGGGAGAATCTCCCGATTCAGATACAAATACAAAAGCGAGTCTTTATCCCAAACGGTTCCAAAGATATTTAATATTTTGCAAAACACATCTAGTGTTGTGTGGGCGAGACACTCGGCTTTAGGTGGTTAATGTCTAGTTAAAATAATATGCAACGTGAGAAAACACTAAAACTACCAACCTGCAGGAATATTGCTTAGTCTGATTGACAAGCTAAAAGCTTGATAGCTTTGATAGTTTATCAGTGAGCTGGATGCAATCCTACCTGGAGGGGAGAAAACAGATGGTGGAGGTAAACACTACAGTACACTATCCCCCCTCCCAGTGAGCTGTGGTGTTCCACAAGGAAGCATACTAGGACCGTTACTGTTCCTAATTTATGCAAATTACATGTCACCAGCTTGTGACTGCAACTTGTTCCTGTTCGCAGACGACTCAGCCCTGCTGGTCTCTGACAGGAACAAGTTGCAGGTTGAAAAACTCATTAATAAGGCCCTGCTGGTCTCTGATTTTATTGCTGACAGAAAGCTAGATTTTTTTATGCCTCACTGAGACCTGGCAACAGCCTAATGATTTCTCCCAGCTCAATGCAGCCGTCCCTCCAGGTTATGCCTACATTAGTCAACCCTGTGGCACTGGGGGGGGGGGGGGGGCTTGCTGTGCTGTACCGTGAGAACATTAAAGTCACTGCTGTCACTGTCCCCCACCACTCCTCTTTTGAATGTTTAGCTGTAAAACTCACAGGCCCCAAACCCACTATCATTGTTACCATCTACAGACCACCAAAGCCCTCTGCTGTTTGTCTCACTGAATTCTCATCACTGTTAACATCTGTCTGTGCAATGTCCCCAACTGTTATTCTCGTGGGCGACTTTAACATCCACATTGACGACCCATCCAATGTTTTTGCAAATGATTTCACCTCACTCCTGGAATGCCTCGACATCACACAACATGTCAACCTCCCAACACACAACAAAGGTCACATACTGGACTTACTCTGCTGCACTGGTATCACTCCCACTAACCTGGCTGTCACTGAGTTCCCCATCTCCGACCACAAAGCCGTGCTCTTCGACATTCAGGCCCCCCTTTCTAAAACCAAAGAACAACGGCGCATCTCCTTCAGAAATATTACAAATATTAAACCCACAGATCTCACCACCCTGATCAATTCCTACCCCAGCCCTCCCCCATCCCCATCCCCTGCTGACCTGGTGAATCACTATAACAACTGCCTCTCCTCTTCCCTCACCGCCCTGGCTCCCCTGAAAACGTGCACAGTCTCATTTACCCACTCTGCCCCCTGGTTCACCTGTGACCTCCGCCAGCTCAAAACCACAGGACGTCGACCGGAGCGGCTGTGCAAAAAAAACTGTCTCTCAGTTCACACCCAAATGTATTCTGACCACCTCCACCATTACAAGAACGCTCTCTACACTGCCAAATCCTCCTACTACTCCAACCTCATCAGCACTGGTAAAGGGAACAACAGAGTCCTCTTCTCCACAGTCAGCCACCTACTCCACCCCCCTCAAACCCTCCCTCAAGAATTCTCCACTGAGCAGTGCACTGCATTTCAGCAATTTTTTTATTCCAAAATCAATACCATTCACCTACAGCTGGCCTAATCATGCACCTCCCCATGTGATCCACCCTGGATGATCACCACCGGCCATCATGTTATCAGCTCCCTCTCCAACTTCACCCCAGCATCAGAATACACCATCTCAGAGCTCATCCGTGAAGCCAAAACCACCACCCGTCAGCTCGATCCTCTTCCCACCACCCTCGTCAAAGCCTGCCTGCCATCAATCTCACCCATGATCACGGACATAATCAATTCATCCCTCGCCTCTGGAATCGTACCCCCCACTCTCAAACTGGTTGCAATCACCCCCATCCTCAAAAAACCTGGTGCTGACCCAGCCGACTTAAATCATTATAGGCCCATCTCCAACCTTCCCTTCATCTCAAAAACCCTTGAGAGGGTGGTTGCCGCACAGCTGCAATCCCACCTCAACACAAACAATCTCCACGAACCCTTTCAATCCGGTTTCCGCCCACAACACAGTACCGAAACAGCCCTTGTCAAAATCACCAACGACCTCCTCCGTGCAGCTGACTCTGGACTTCTCACCATCCTCATCCTCCTCGACCTCAGTGCGGCATTTGACACCATCTCCCATCCAATACTCCTGGACCGCCTGGCTGGCATTGGGATCACTGGTGTCGCATCATACCTCACTGACAGACAACAGTTTGTTCAACTCAAGACCCACAAGTCAGGGTGTTCAACTGTTTCACTGGGTGTCCCCCAGGGGTAAGTATTGGGTCCCCTCCTTTTCACCATCTATCTCCTTCCCCTGGGCACAATCCTCCGTCACCATGGGGTCCACTTCCACTGCTATGCAGACGACACACAGGTCTACATCTCCTCCACACCCACCACTGCCCTTCCCCCCACCTCCCTCACCACCTGCCTTGAGGACATTAGGAGCTGGATGAGCAGAAACGTCCTAAAATTAAATGGCAGCAAAACTGAGGCCCTGCTCATCGGCTCCAAATCTACCCTCACCAAATCACAAAACACCCCAGTTCCAAACATCACCATCGACGGCTTCCCTGTACCCTTCTCCCCCCAAGTCAAAAGCCTCTGTGTCATTCTGGACGGTTCCCTCTCCTTTGCACCACACATCAAATACACCACCCGGTCTGCCTTCTTTCACCTCCGTAATATCTCCAGACTCCGCCCATCCCTGTCCCAATCAAATACAGAAACCCTGGTCCACTCATTTGTCACATCCCGGATCGATTATTGTAACGCTCTCCTCACCGGCCTTCCCACCAAACTCATCAACAGACTCCAAATCATCCAAAACTCTGCTGCTACGATTATCACCCGCACAAACTCATCCCACCTCATCACCCCCGTCCTCATTCAACTACACTGGCTCCCTGTGCACTACCGGATTGATTTAAAAAACCTCTTACTCACCTTCAAAGCCCTCCACAATCTAGCCCCCACCTACATCACTGACCTCCTCCAAGATTACACCCCCTCCCGCACCCTCCGCTCATCCTCTACTGGAGTCTTATCCATCCCCAGCTCACGCCTCAGTACCATGGGTGCCCGAGCGTTCAGCTGCTCGGCTCCCAGACTCTGGAACTCCCTGCCCCCACACATCCGACAGTCAGACTCACTCTCATCATTCAGATCACAATTGAAAACCCATCTGTTCAAACTCGCATATTCACTATAACCTCCATCACTGCCCAATACCCCCTGCTGTTTGTTTGTCTGTTATATTAACTTCACTGTTTTTTATACTTCTTGTTGTTTATCTTATTCTTTTCTTAAACCTTGTCTTTTAACTGCCTTGCTTACTGGGCATACTCACTATAACTGCACCCTGTGTGCCACTGTTTTATATTTCATACGTTTACATTGTTTGTCTTGTTTTTAACTCCACTGACACTTTTGCCAAGATCATTGTTTTACTCTTGACTGTTCTGTTTTTATGCCCTGTAAGGTGACCTTGGGTGTTTTGAAAGGCGCCTCCAAATAAAATGTATTATTATTATTATTAAAAGCCCTCAGCTCGGAACTCTGCAGAATCTGCACCTGGCTCGCTGATAACAAACTATCATTACACCTGGGTAAAACAGAGTCCATTCTCTTCGGATCAAATAACAAACTCAGCAAGACAAACGGCTTCTCTGTTACAGTGGGTGACAATATTGTCATGAGCAAAGATGAAGTTACATACCTGGGTTCCATCCTAGAGGCAAATCTTTCCTGTGACAAAATGGCAACCAATGTAATCAAAAAAGTTGGATCGCCTCTCTGGTAAACAAGAATACCCTGAAGACTCTAGCAGCAGCACTCATTCAAGGGTACTACGACTATGCTTGCACCCCATGGTACCAAAGCACCTCAAAGGCACTAAAAACAAGATTACAAACATCACAAAACAAACTGCAAGACTACTGCTTGACCTTACTCCTAAAACCCACCTCACCCCTTCCCACTTTGACAACCTAGGATGGCTTAGAGTAGACGACAGAGTACAGCAACTTGCAATGGGCCTGGTCTACAAGATACACTACACCACTAAGGTACCCATGTACATGTCGAGGTACTTCCAAAAGGTCAGTGAATACCACGACCAAAACACCAGAGGGAGTTCCACAAATCATGTTCAACCCAGATTTGGTTCAAACAAGGGACTAAACATGTTTCGCAATTATGCCACATCAATGTGGAATGCCCTACCTACAGCCGTAAAAAAATGTGAATCCCTACCCACCTTCAAAACCGCTCTCAAAGAGCACCTACGGGAGGCTGCAATTGTAAACTGGCCCCTGTAAACATCCAACCCCCCCCCCCCACCCAACCCCCTCCAATGTACAGTTTCTTCCCTCTTAAATGTATATACTCTCTTTTAGAAACTCTGTCTCTTAAACAGTACTGCATATTTGTACATCTTGTATATCATAAATGTCTGGGTGTAACAGTACTGTTTATCTGTATGTTGTGTATGTCATAAATGTTACGATGAATTGAAAATGGGGGACCCTGATGTAAACAAGATGAAAGTCTTTCTCTGGTCTGCATCCCCTTAACAATTGTGTGTATTGAGCCGTACTGTATTGTAGCCATTCTGCAATCTGTTAATAAAGTTTTCAATCAATCAATCAATCAGTCTCTCTCATTTGTCGCATGAGTAGAACAAAGCCACGATAGTGATCTAAATGATCAATCCATGGCAAAGCTAGGGGAAAAGACTCACAGCCATGCTTATTTGGCAAAATTACATCCAACCATTTTAGTTTGAAAAAACCTTTAGTCAGGGGAGTGTCATGGTTCCTACATAGAACCCTGTTGTACTTTCTTAGTGCTGCAGCTTGTACACTGTACAGGTCAGGTAGGGGGAAACCCAGTCACGTGACTCAGCGGGTATTGATGATTGGCTCAACCACAGTATGTTTGTAAACAAGAAACCCGTCTATGGTATCTGTGCACATGCTACCTGCTTTCATTAATTTCAACCACTTTAACCTGCATGAACTGGAAGGAGGCCTCGAAGTCCTCGACGGGGTACATCTTGATGCGGAAGAACTTGACTCCCATGATGAGGCTGATGGTGGACTGGACGACGTACGGGCTCTGCTCCTTCTGCCTCAGTTCCTTCAGCTCCGAGACGAACCTCTTCCTCACTGCTGGAAACCTGTGACCAGGAAGAGGGTGGTGAATACTCGGGGGGTGTCAGAATACTCAGGATCTCGATACAGAAATCAAGAATTTGAGAGATAAATTCCACTTACTCTCTTAATGAATAGATCAAAGAATCAAAAGATTTATCGAAATGTGACTTCAAAATCGAAATTCACATCGAATCAGAAAACTTGTGTGTTTTGTTACACCCTTAGTAAAAACTGTTATGTATGAAGGAACATGTTTTTTTGTTTGTTTTTCAATGATTGCAGCTGTATAATGCTCTGGTGATCACCACTTCATAGAGGAAGGAATGGACGCTTTAGTGTTGGTTTGTTTATTTGTTGGCGTTATCCCTGCTGTATGTAAAGTAAGGAAAGGGCAGAACGTGTATATGCTCCTGTGTGTGCATGTGTGTGTGTGTGGCCACCCCACCATATAGATAGGGTTTAGAAACAGTTCTCTCCAGCTCTATATTTAGAATGGCATCTGGAGGGGTGATGATGAGTCAGGAGGAGTGTAAGTGCATGTTTGTTTGTGAATGTGTGCGTGCGTGCGTGCGTGCGTGCGTGCGTGCGTGCGTGCGTGTGTGTGTTTCTGCTTGTATGTGGGACAGAGGTTTCCAGAGAGGTTTAGTTATGTGGGACTGTCACCAACTCTCTGTGTTGAAGTAAGATATGTAGATGAATGCCGTTCTCCTGAGATCCAACCTTGAAGCATTAACGCATAATGATAACAACTGCTGGGAAATGTGTAACATGGCAGAACTTCATACTGACTCCATACGCAGGTCAGAGGCTGAGGGAGAGTGTCAGCCACTAACGCCTCCCCCTCCTGAAATGTCACAGTGAATGCTACGATAGGTCTGCCTGTCTGCGTGCTGCACAAAAAATCAAAACAACAATCAAGGCAATCAGAAAAATCAGTCATTGTATGAGATGTGTGCGTGTGTGTGTGTGTGTGTGTGTGTGTGTGTGTGTGTGTGTGTGTGCACAAGACAGTGACTAAGCTGCTCTCTGCCTGTGCAGCTACACCTGCTCCATCATCGTAATGACCTCCTGCAGGCTGTATTCATCTCTCCACACAAGCAGGCCTTCATCTACTGCATTATTATTATGTTCTATAGCCACCTCTCTCTCCCCATCTCTGCCCCCCTCTCTCGCTCTCACACACACAAACTAGATTTACTTACTGTACTAACACACAGATGCATGCACGCAGCAACAACCTCAATCATAAAGGCAGTAAAATGTATTGGTTCACTCTTTTATCAATCTGAGGACAGAGATAAATAAGGGCAAATCCCAATTCCGTTCACTTGGCCCTAATCCCTAGTTTTGGAGTGCCCTCGACTGGGTAGTGGTACTTCAGAATGGAGCTCGAAATGGGGGTTGAAATATTTACCTAAGAAATGGGACAGCCTTCATTACGTCATCAGTAGTAAAATAATGTAAATTATATTCACAGCACAATAAGTGTATAATATTATAATAATTTATAAGCTGTCAGCTGTCACTTCTACGTCGAACGTCTCTGTACTTTATGTATGTAAATGTATGTTGGGAAGTATAAAGGGAAGAACCCGACCACAGTCTGCTGTCTCATCCTTCCTGCACTCCCACAGTAGGCCTATATATATATATATATATATATATATATATATAGCTATGTAGTAACTGTGAATTTCTCCAGACCTCTCTTGGCAGAACCTGAGGTGTGGCCAGCAATAGCAACCCTATCTCCCCACTCAACTCCAACACACACACATCAGACCAAAACAAATAAATGTAAACAAAGTGCAATACCAAGTGGGGCTCTTTTGCCTATGGTTTGATGGTATTACAGATTATACCTTTAAGTGAATATTTTGACATTTTAAATTGTATTTATATTAAGTTATTTTGAGTTCAACACATTGGAGGTATTGTCCGTCCTCATTAAAACCATGGGGCACCACTAGTAAGCTACAAGCTGCTAGCAAGCAGTTGTAAGTAAACTAAATGGACAAATGTAGAAGCATTTCCTCCAATGTGACGGATGACTAATAATAGCCAAGCAAAACAAAAAATACCTTTAACCCTTTCACTACTACCACACTACAGAAGGTTAACCCTTTTACTACCACACTACAGACTGTTAACCGTCTGTAGTGTGGTAGTGAAAGGGTTAACCATTTGTCGTGTGGCAGTGAAAGGGTTAACCTTTTGTATTGTCGCAGTGAAAGGGTTAACCATTTGGTAGTGTGGTAGTGAAAGGGTTAACACACAGTCACGTCCATATCGTGTGAACCTACCTGGACTGAGCAACGACCCCGACCACTTCGGCGTAAAGGTCAGCCACGATGTGCATGTTGCCTGTGTTGGGACCCAGATACCTGACAAGCACATAAACAAAATATCACACATGGAAGCAAAGAACTAAAACTACAGTCTATAGTTTCTTTCAAGAATCAGTAAAGCTCGATTCATAGTCTCAAGGCAAACCAGGGACATTTGCATTGTGTGTAGGTGTGTGAGGTTGTGTAGTTTGCAAATTACTGAAACTGCAGAGCTGTGTGACTGACGACTGGAAGATATTCAGCTGGATCTGTATGAGTTGTATGTAGATGCATGTGGATGTGCTGGACGTTTGCACTGAGCCTCTTGAGTTGTGTTTTAGTCAAAGCATTCATGTAAAAAACATTTTTGTGTTTCATCCTTACCCTTCTTTGTATTTGAAGTGTTTGAAAGCAAGGTTTATTACTTCCTGGATCAGTCCATCCAGGAGAGGATGCAGGGGGATCTGGGTTCAGAGAGAGAAACAGAAAAGGTAATGACACAAAGTCAAGGAAAAACCAACAAGACTTTTCTCTTTACAGATAAAAACATGCAGTATCTCTCCGGCCTTCCGGCGCGTAACATATTTAATTTTAATTTGTGCAGGTAAAAATATAGAGCTGTATAGTTTAACTTTAAAATAAAGATGTTACATTTAAAGAAGACTTTTCTGTGTGCGGTGGAAGTGCACATTGATTACTCCCGTAATCACCCACAGCTGTGAAGCAACACACAGCCAGGTGCAGGAAATTGCTTGCATTGAGTTTGGATTACATGCAATTTCTCTCGACTGCGGTGGTTCGGTCGACTGGGCACTAACTCTATCTCCTCTAAGAGTTAAATGCCACTAGACCACAGGCTTTTCTTTCTACTGGTTAGGATGAAACACACAGCGTTCCATGATCTAACGCATGAGGGGCGACAGTGGCTCAGGAGGTAGAGCAGTCGTCTGGTAATCCAGAGGATTCCTGGTTAGATTCTTGCTCCTCCTGGGAAGCGTGTTGAAGTGTCCTTGAGCGAGACACTTAACCCCTAACCTCTCCTGATGAGCAGGTCGGCACCTTACATGGTTGCCTCCGCCGTCGGTGTGTGAATGTGTGAGTGAATGGGTAAAAATGTGAGGAACAGAATTGTAAAGCGCTTTGGATAAAAGCGCTATATAAATGCACCATTTACCATTTGCATGACATGTGATGATGAAACACTCAGGTGTTACTGTACCTGTTTAAGAACTTCTATGAGCACTAGGGAGAATATGAAGTCTATGGCTAGATCTCTCCGCTCCAATAAGTAGTCCTTCTGTTGCTCATCACTGAGGGAGAGAGAGAGGGAGAGAGAGAGAGAGAGAGAGAGAGAGAGAGAGAGAGAGAGAGAGAGAGAGAGAGAGATAGAGAGAGAGAGAGAGAGAGAGAGAGAGGTTTGATTGCTCTTCATTCAAACATTGTGGCTATAGATATTATACTAGCTAGCAATACAGTAGTAGTACAAGTAGTAGTATAGAATAATTAGTAGTAGTAGTAGTACATGAAGATGATACAGTAGTAGTAGTAGTGGTAGTAGTAGTAGTAGTAGTAGTAGTAGTAGTAGTAGTAGTAGTAGTAGTAGTAGTAGTAGTAGTACATTTACATTTTACATTTAGTCATTTAGCTGACGCTTTTATCCAAAGCGACTTACAAGTTCTGTATGACAAGTCATCAGGAAGGGCACAACTCTATCAGCTGAGTAACAATGTTCATCAAAGTGTTGAGTGCTACGGTGTAGGTTAGTTTATTAGGACAAGTGTATGACAGTAAGGTTAGTTAGGGTTAGATTATTATTATTATATATATTTTTTTTTAGATAATAGTAGGTAGTAGTAGATGATAGAAGTAGAAGTACAGTAGTAGTAGTTGTGGTGGTACAGTAATAGTAGTAGTAGTAGTAGTAGTAGTAGTAGTAGTAGTAGTAGTAGTAGTAGTAGTAGTAGTAGTAGTAGTAGTAGTAGTAGTAGTAGTAGTAGTACTACAGCAGTAGTAGTACAGTAGTAATACAGTGGTAGTAGTAGTAGTAGTAGTAGTAGCAGTAGTAGTAGTAGTAGTAGTAGTAGTAGTAGTAGTAGTAGTAGTAGTAGTAGTAGTAGTAGTAGTAGTAGTAGTAGTAGTAGTAGTAGTAGTAGTAGTAGTAGTAGTAGTAGTGTAATAATACTTGTACAGTATGCATGTCTTACTTCTTGGACTTGGTATTAGCTCTGGGTCTGTATTCGTGGGACTCGTCCTCCAGGCCGTTCTGTCTCTTATACCAGTCAAACAGAGTCCTCAAGATGGACGGCAGACAGTATTCAGCCAAGGAGCTCATAGTGCTGATCAGCTATATAGAGGGAAAGAGAGGAAGGGAGGGAAGGAAGGGAGAGAGGAGAGGAAGGGAGGAGAGAGGAGAGGAAGGGGGAGAGGAAGGGAGGAGAGGAAGGGGTGGAGGAGACAGGGTGCCATTCAGGTAACGTATCACCCCACAACATAAAGTCTTAAATGATCTGGATTTCTGAGGTCTGGTTTAGCATCAGTTTAGAAAAGAAAAAGGGGTATATATTGTGTGTTCCTGTATGTTACCTGATCAAACTGTAGATCCTCTCCTCTCTGCAGGGACTTGTTAAGGAGCTTCTCCTGTGAGGTGAGAATACAGAGCAGGGAAAACATTCATGCTTGCACTAAATTGTGCACTTCATACAAAAACAGTGTTATACATTTACACAAAGCTCATTTCCCGTGAACCGCCAGTAGGGGCAGAACGGCTAACCATGAGTGCTGAGTTACTGCATGAGTGAGTTAGTGACATTTATGGTGATAGAGATGCTGCTTTGCATCTAAAAATTAAAACATTAATGTATTTTACTAAAACATCCACTTATATATATGAGTGTCACTGCCCAATCGTCTTGCCTTTCTTGATTAGCCTACTTCTAATTCATTCTTGTGTCTGCTTAGAACCCAGATAACCATACTTATAATCAACAAAAAAGCTCTTAACCTATTCATCCTCACCAGGACTGGCAGCCAGCAGTGCTTTAAATGATCATGTTAACTTAAACACATGGTGGTGGGCAAAGCGAGCGTGGCAAGACGTTTGGGCAGCGACACAGTGTGCATCTACTCTCTCCTGAGCAGCTTGGATGTTGCCATGGTGACACTTCAACTTGAACTCTGAAACAGCGGGTCAACTTGAGTCACTTTCTCCATCTTTCATAATCCTTACATAACAACCCTCACAGCCTGACTGACTGCAAAACCAACTGATGTCTCCAGAGGTGGAAGTTAGGGACATTTTGTAATGATAGCCTGGCTGAACGGCCCTAGTTCAGTATCGATTAAAGGAGGCTATTTTCTGAATGCAACACAATGATATTCTTAGTTAATTTTCGTATGGGTGTGCAGTGCACCACGTCTGCTACAAGACTGGACAAAAAATTTGACAAAAAAGTGTGACAAAACAGACAAACACACACTACACAATACTCACCAGTGGCTCGGCCATGATGATGCGTATCTTGCGTTCGGAGAAGGAGGTGAAATTGGCGAACAGGCTCTTGAGTACAAACTCGCCCGGTTTGCTCTCTGGGTCCACATTGACGGGCGCCATGGTGACAGGACCCTTCCTCTCTCCTAACGTTCCACTGACTGGAGGCAGAGGAGGCTTCAGTCCCACTGGAGAGGCTGGGGATAGAAACAATACTCAGTCAGTCTATAGGATCTATCAATCTCTGTCTGTCCTATAGGAAGGCAACCATCTTGTTAAAGTATAGTTAAACCATCACCGTTTGTCCAGCATAGCGCACTCCGACTCCATTGTTTACATATATCTCAGTCATTGTTTACAATACTCTCAACAGATTCAGCAGCACTGTCTGCAGCTTGATAGAGTAGAGAATATGTGATTTAAAGGTAAATATAAATGCATCATTAGTGAAGAGTAGACTAAGCTATTTAGAATATAATATAGAATAGAACAAGCAATACAAACTTGTTTGGATCAAGCTCAAATATAAAGATTTTTTACAGACGGCTGAGGGTGGACAACATTCAAATATGTATATACTGTATACAGTATATAATATATAATAATGTATGAAGAATATTGGCCGATATATCGATATCGGAATGTTTTACTCCCTAATACCGGTATACTATCGGTCGGGCTCTAATGCCAATAGACATAGACACACACACAAGCACACACATGAAAGCACAAACACACGCACAAGCACACAAACACAGACACACACGCAACTGACGCAAGTGCATACGCACGCATGCACACACACACACACACTTCTATTCTTGTGCTTTGACTCTGTTTGAAAGTTTAATTTCCCTGATGACATCAATAGATCACCAGATTAAGAGAGTGACAGACAGACAAGAGAGAAAGACAGACAGGGGGTGGTCTGTGTCTATGGAACAGATCGAGAGAGACAAAGACAGACAGGATGAAAGACAGACAGACAGAAAGACAGACAGACAGACAGACAGACAGACAGACAGACAGACAGACAGACAGACAGACAGACAGACAGACAGACAGACAGACAGACAGACAGACAGACAGACAGACAGACAGACAGAAAGAAAGACAGACAGACAGACAGACAGACAGACAGACAGACAGACAGACAGACAGACAGACAGACAGACAGACAGACAGACAGACAGACAGACAGACAGACAGACAGACAGACAGACAGACAGACAGACAGAAAGACAGACAGACAGACAGACAGACAGACAGACAGACAGACAGACAGACAGACAGACAGGGGGTGGTCTATGTCTATGGAACAGATATGAGAGAGAGAAAGACAGACAGGATGAAAGACAGACAGACAGACAGACAGACAGACAGACAGACAGACAGACAGACAGACAGACAGACAGACAGACAGACAGACAGACAGACAGACAGACAGACAGACAGACAGACAGACAGACAGACAGACAGACACACAGGGTGTGGTCTATGTCTATGGAACAGATATGAGAGAGAGAGAAAGACAGACAGCTGAAAAACGCTGGCAGTGCGCCGGTAGTTTTGGGATGAAGCGCATCTTGTAGCGAGATGACAGAGAGAAAAAATCTAGCGACAGCCATCTTTTTATCGTATTTTACTGCCGCGGTTTTGCACATATAGCATATTTTAATACACTTTATTGTATATTAATTATATATATAGTTATTGCCTGACACCACAGTTCGCCCTTTGCTTTTTATTAGCTTTTTATTAGTGTATTCGTGTAGTTATTAGTGTATTTGTACTGCTGCAATTTTGCGGGTAGACAGGCAGGCAGCTCCGGTGTCAGGTTACAAACAGAGTGGTAGATATGACTGGCTGTGATTGGTTGTCTGAAATGCGCTCAGCGCATCGCTCTGAAAAGTTCAGAAAGGTTCAACTTTAAACGCTGGGTGCTGCCGCACAAAAAAACTGAAAAAAGAAGCCGACTGCAGCGCATTTCCTATAGGCGGCAGCATGCTCTGTCCCCATTGGGAACAATTGACAAAAGACGCTTGCGCCCAGA
The DNA here is from genome assembly GCF_963971535.1 of Notolepis coatsorum. Classification (NCBI taxonomy): domain Eukaryota; kingdom Metazoa; phylum Chordata; class Actinopteri; order Aulopiformes; family Paralepididae; genus Notolepis; species Notolepis coatsorum. The sequence continues at coordinate 47,667,781 of NC_140172.1, read as the reverse complement.
AATATGCGGCAGGTGGATCCAAGCCCTTAGTCATGTGTCAAATGCTCCTTTTTCGTTTTCATCACATTTAGTCACCTTAATTTATTTTTCGTTTAGTCAGTTTTAGTCAACTACAGGTCCGAGCATTTTAGTCTTAGTCAGTTTTAGTCTCGATTTTGTCTTTTTTGTTTTAGTCTAGATTTAGTCGCAGAAAACGGATGACATTTTTGTCTAGTTTTCGTTAATGAAAAAAAAGGCATTTTATTCTCTTGTAATGCAATTCTATGTACCGCTACAATCAGTCAAATTCACATTAATTTGTAATGGGATCATAGATTCATGTAGACGTCCCTCTCCCCCCATAACGTAATGAGTTAAAGATGTAAACAGTTAAAGACCCTCACCAGTCTTAAAATAACAAAAACAGTCAAGTGAACCGAACGTTTCCACAGCCCATGTGAAGCAGACATGATGACCCCTGGTTGTACAAAAATAATATATATATACATATAGAGCATAGAAGTGCTCCACATATATACACCATAAGACATAATCAAATCAATAGTTTTAGTCTTAGTCATGTGTCAAATGCTCTTTTTTCATTTATCATATTTAGTCACCTTCGTTTATTTTTCATTTTAGTCTTAGTCAGTTTTAGCCAACTACAGGTCTGAGCATTTTAGTCTTAGTCAGTTTTAGTCTCAATTTTGACTTTTTCTTTTTAGTCAGGGGAAAAAGCTTCATTGACAACCATATTTAGTCATCATTTTCGTTGACAAAATTAACACAACCCCAAACTTCTCCAGTGGAGTTGCTCAGTGGCCAACAGTGTCAGACTGGTTGTACTGGGCAGCTCCCAGGTGATGAAGGAAACTGTGTGAATGTGAAGCAGGGCGTTGCTGAAAAAGAGCATTCGTGCTCGGAGAACCTACCCTGGGTAAATAAAGGTTTAAAAAAACAACAACTGTCAAGTTTGATGAATGCAGATAATCTCTACTCAATGTCAGGACAAAAGTGCTCTTCTAAAGATCAATGCCTGAGAATTCAGCCGTCTCATGTCATGGAGAAATAGAGCAGTCGTGAGTATTACTACCAATCTCTGTAGTCGAGGACAGCTTTAACTGGGGCTGAATGATTTGGAAAAAAAATTCGAAATGCGATTCTTTTGACCAATATTGCACCAATATTGCCTTCACAATATTTGAGGGAATTATCATTTTTGTGTCATTATTCTCATTTTCATTGAAAAACATGAATTATCATGGTGTGATCTGCCCCAAACAAATGAGTTTTCTTAAGACTGTAGGAAACCATTTGTAGGCCAGGACATCATATTTAATTTAGAATGGTATGTTGAGACTAATTTCACACAAATACAAATATTGCAGTGTCCTGTGTTTATATTGCACTAGGGGCCATATTGCAGTGTCCTGTGTTTATATTGCACTAGGGGCCATATTGCAGTGTCCTGTGTTTATATTGCACTAGGGGCCATATTGCAGTGTCCTGTGTTTATATTGCACTAGGGGCCATATTGCAGTGTCCTGTGTTTATATTGCACTAGGGGCCATATTGCAGTGTCCTGTGTTTATATTGCACTAGGGGCCATATTGCAGTGTCCTGTGTTTATATTGCACTAGGGGCCATATTGCAGTTGTTGTTCAGTCCTATAACACGCTACTGAGAAAACGATTACCACTCAACTATGTTCTAATTTTCAAGTACTTGACACTCAGTATGAATAAAAAAATAAGCACAACTGTTGCTTTCTAGGCGGGCAACAGTTCTAATTGGAGGATCAAGAAATGAGGGCGGGGATTGAGTCAATTTCATCATCATAAAATCTTAGTGGAATGTGGAAGCCATGCTAGAAGAACATGGTATAGACTATAGACACATAGTAAAGTACAAATTTTTTATGACCAAATCTTGTTTTTATAAAGAATCATCAGATAATTGTACTTGAAAATAAGGATAATAAAACACTTTTAACAATAACATTTCTTGGCTGCTCAACAGTTGTTTGATGACTGTGATCTTAAAATTGGCATCGTAACTTCTCCTCTGTGTGTTTTGTTTTGTACCCGTCACTGCAGGCTGTGTGTGTGTGTGTGAGAGAGAGAGAGAGAGAGAGAGAGAGAGAGAGAGAGAGAGAGAGAGAAAGATGGAAGAGCGTTGCTGAGCACTTTCTGACTAGGATCAGTATACGGAAGAAATGGATCCTACATGGACGCTCTTACTTCTGTCAAATGTGGATGCGTGCTAGATGGCAATTGCTCAGCGCTCAGATAGAGCAGAACATTAAGTGATTAAAAAATGCGCTCAGCAAAATGCGACCAGCATTCTCACCGCAAGAGCTCAGTTACTTAACTCGCTTGGGGAACACTCGTTTGGTGCAATGTTTTTACGTCTTCCATCGAGGACCACCTTGGAAATAAGTGTTTTAATTAATGCGTTTAGGTGATATCCTCAGGAAAACAAATCGGTCATGATAATTAGTTTTTATGATGTGTTTGTAATTTCCAAATCAAAATCAAATCAAATCAAAATTACATTTAAAAGTCTAGACCCCTAAAATAAGATGATGCCCCTTTTCCAGTTATTTTTCTATATTCAGCACAATAAGGTAGTAATACAAACAAGTGTAATGACCTAGGATAGACCCTGATGACGTAGATGGTCAAGACAGCAATAAATACAATTTTAATGGTTGAAGTTGAGAAACGAATTGCCTATTTAAACAATCTTGAGTAAATATCAATTGTCATCGCTGTGCCGTCATCATTCTACATGGTACACAGCTGCCCCACCCTGGGTGTACGATCTCATATACGAGATTAGAACTTTGAGAACTGAATATTCTAATGATGATGTCACACACTGGCTACTGGCCACTGAAAGCTATAGATTAGTAGAATTCTATGAAACAATTCAGGGAAAGCTTAACACCTGAAACAGTTAAAAACAAAAGAACAATCAGGATTCTACCAAAAGATGAGGGTTAACAACGCTCCCTACAGAGTGAATTAACCCTTCACGCCCCTAAGTCCTGACCCCATCACTATAAACACTACAGCTGGACAGAACCGGTCATAATGACGCATTTCACTCTCAGATAGGCCCATAAACCTGTTTCTAGGAAAACACCCTTGAGTACACAGGTGTTTGAACACACACACACACACACACACACACACACACACACACACACACACACACACACACACACACACACACACACACACACACACACACACACACACACACACACACACACACACACATTACACCCCCCCCCCCACACACACACATATATTACACACACATACATACACAGACACATATTACACCCACCCACACACACACGCATATACACAGACACACACATATTGCACACACACACGTACATACACACACACTTATTATACCCACCCACACACACACACACACACACACACACACACACACACACACACACACACACACACACACACACACACAGACACACGTATATTGCACACACACACACACACACACACACACACACACACACACGTACATACACACACACTTATTATACCCACGCACACACACACAGACACACACACACAGACACACAAACACACACACACACACACACACACGCAGGTTTACCGAGGCCCTTGATGAAACTGATGAAACTGGCCCTGCTCCATCTAGCTGGGACCTCCATGGTGCAGACAAACACGCGGTGCACCGCAGAGCCAGAGTCAGGCAAAACAAAATAGAAACTGGTGACAAATTGGCAGAGAAGGCCAGTGGAGAGGGCAGGGCAGGGCCAAACCAATATCTACCGGGATGATTCTGCCTGATGAAGACCCTGATGGGTTGAAATGTTGCCTGTTAAAATATTGGCTGGCAGCTGTAATCCAGAGTGTGGATTCTCTTACGTGCTTCAGTGTAAACGACAGTCCTATCGCCGACAGGTTAACAAATCCACAAGGGTAACGAGTGAAAAGGAAGAGGGAGATCCAAAGATTCCACCACGACCAGAAGTATCCCGGTTAAGTTTAACCACCGCTACCTCGTCGTTCCATCCCTCCAGTCAGGCGGTGTGGTGGTCTGTGTGATGGCTGGTGTGTGAGACGAAACAATCACCACGGCATCATTACAGCCGTGTCCACGCATTCAGTCCAAACAAAGCTGGGCGAGATCAGTAACCAGGAGCACAGGACGGGGACAGCCATGACAGCCGCAAAACCTAACCTGCAGATGTTTCTCCTTCATTTTCTTCAATCCATCTGTGGAAATTCTATTAATTATTTGCAGTGTTAGAATCCCAGCTGCTCTAATCCAAAGCACAGATTTCCACAGATTTCTTCCATTGGAATCCTGCTGATTCCATGCGAGCCTAAGTATCCCCGGACTTCTCTAAGTGATGAGAGGGGAAAAAACACTCTCCTCATTGTGAAACCTCTGCATTTACTCAGCTGCTCGCACATCAGCGGGACAAGTCAACTTCATGGAACTCTTGAGTGCTCGGCCATCCACAGAGATCTGGACGTCCCCCAGAGACAAACGGTGACCAACCTCAGCCATAAACGCCAAAGTTCTTCAGGTCATACTGGGACTGCTGCTGATAGGACCAGGAGCGGGCACATTATACGGCCCTGCGTATGACTATATAAGCCCACAACTCAAGTGTCAAAAGTCTCGCTTCAGCGACCGCATGACAAATCAGGGGTCTCTTGTTAAAGTCTGTTGCCTCTCCAGTCCTTCACTCCTGGGTCTGAGAGACACGTCCATGATGGCTCTCCTCTGGAGTCCTGCAGTAAAGTCTGCTAGTGTCGCTGGCTGTGGTGTCGCTGCACTGAGGCGGGTCAGCAGCAGTTTAAAACGTCCCGCTCCTTGTGTGCAGATCTGTCCAGAGAGAGTCGGGTTGGAACTTCAGCACTGCCCGAGAGAAGAGAGAGAGAGAGAGAGAGAGAGAGAGAGAGAGAGAGAGAGAGAGAGAGAGAGAGAGAGAGAGAGAGAGAGAGAGAGAGAGAGAGAGAGAGAGAGAGAGAGAGAGAGAGAGAGAGAGAGAGGGGTGGGGGGCACTATATATAGACTGTTGACGGTCACTGTCTTACATACCCACCACTCCCACTCACATAAACTACCACACACACACACACACACACACACACACACACACACACACACACACACACACACACACACACAC
>NC_140172.1:47652815-47657815 GCF_963971535.1 Notolepis coatsorum | reverse complement strand
AGCCCCAGCTGCCTGGTAGAGCTTGCTGTTATGCTCGCTGTCCAGTTCTGGCTGGCGATAAGTGCAGAGCATGCTGCAAGCTGCAGCCTGGCCAATGAGAGTGGAGAGAGGCGGTGACGGTGCAACGGAGGAGGAGGCTGCACCAACAACAGCAGGGGATGAGGACTGATCATCAGCATCATCGCATCTACCCTGGCCAGCCCTAGACGCCCCCTATTGGTAGAGAGACACTGCACAAACCAACCTTAAAAACACCTTAGTCATTGAAAACAGACAGAGGCAGTGGTTTAATTGCTCAAGTATTTCCTTGATCCATGACGTAATGATTCCAAGTCCCCTGTGTTTGTGTGTGTGTGTGTGTGTGTGTGTTTAAAATAACATAATAGGTAAAAGCCTAAATGTCCTAACAGAGATTTTGCAGCTACACCTCTCCTGAGATTTTTTTAAAAAAGTCAAAAGGTTGAACAGAATGTCAGATATAAAAAAGATTATTCAAAAGAAAAACCTGATGGCGACTATAATATGCCCTAAGCATAGGACAGGGTAAATCCTAGGGTATAGTGAGAAAGGGCTGTATTAAAAACCACTTTAGTAGGGTCCACAAGTCAAATAAGCTACACAGTTTCCAAAAGTCTTAAGCCAAAGACACTGTTATTGTAATGGCCTGAACTGTAGGCAGTGCATTGGTTTATGCAAGTCTCCAGGGTCTGACGTCCAATAACCTATCCGTGCAGAATGTCTCTAAAGGATGTCTCTCCCCTAATGCCGGGCCAAAATGAAAGAGAGAAAAAAACAGTTAGAACTAATCAATCTGTCACAAATAGTACATACTGGTCAAATGTAATCAAAGTAAACCTCAGAAAGCTCAGGATCATTTGAGTTCCCTGTAATGAGCCAGGTTGCCCATTCTCATGCCTTCCCTTCCCCTGCCCACTCACTCAGTCAGGTAATAAACACTGGAATGTAGTGAAGCAATGGTGGCTGCTGCTATGCCAGTCAGACAAACCAAAGACAATGCCTCACTATATTATCAAAGTAGCCTATAGACTAAAGACACAGATGAACAGCATGTTTTAAAAACACATTTAAGAGCCACACCTAACATCGCTTGGGATCCAGAGTCTAAATCTGAGTGGAAAACAAATCTAAATAAATAAAGATAATTAGACAATAACAGGGTTTTGTAGGCTAAACAGATGCCTGAAGGGTGAGCCGTCTGCTGTCACATACTGTCAGCGCTTGTATCAGAAAACGTCAATTTGATTAAACAAACTTGCAGAGAGCCAGTCGCCTGGTTTCCCACGGTGCCTTACGGTGAAGTCTCTGCACCTCCAGAGAACCCCAGGAGCCCAAGATTCCAAACATTTCTTTTCCAAATGATGGGCTTGATTACATTTATTTGTGACCGATTTGTGAATGATTCTTTTTCTCATTCATTTTGGCACTATAGGGGAGAGACTCCAGGGACATTCTGCACGGATAGGTCATCAGATGTCATGTGGTTTCATCCGGAGAGCGTCCCTGGAGACCTCCCCAACCAGCCTACAGTTCAGGCCATTAAAACAACAATGTCTTTGGCTTAAGACTTTTTGAAACTGGGTAGCTTATGGGTCTTATGTTAAACTTTGCTAGACTTGTCTTGGACGATGGACTCTACTAAAGTGGTTTTGAATACAGCCCTGTCACTATACCCCAGGTTTTACCCTGCCCTGCTTAAATAGGGTCACCTTCAGGTTTTCTTCTTTTCTGTTCAACCCTTTGACTGTTTTCACACACACACACACACACACACACACACACACACACACACACACACACACACACACACACACACACACACACACACACACACACACACACACACACACACACACACACACACACACACACACACACACACACACACACACACACACACACACACACAGGGGACTTGGAATCATTACAACACGGATCAAGTGTGTTGGTTTGTGCAGTGCCATCTAATCATATGTATGTTTGCTATTGATAAATATTATTCATAAACACATGTTTCACTTGTGTTTCTTATCTTTAATTGAAAATGTAATTGACCATATTCACACGGCGGCCATTTTGCCCTCATGTCATGCTCAGGTTGGGTTCCCTTCCACCCTGTTACCACCTTCTAGCACCCGCCCATTGGTTGCCAGGTTTGTTTCTTGGGGAGATTTTGGGCAATAGCATTTCATATGCATTCTTAAGAGGTTAAAGAAGCAAATAGGCTAAACTGAGACTCAGATTAAGACAATTCTCTCTGTCTCTCATTCTCTATCACACAGACACTCACTCTTCCCTACAATGCCATACAATGGCGGCTGGACAAGCAGAAGGATAGAGTGGCTGTAATGATGATGATGATGATGATGATGATGATGTGGCGCTGAGGAAGAGGAAGGAGAAGTGGATAATTGCGGTCATTATGTAATTCCCTGGGTGAGCCACGGAAGTGCCACAGGATACTGAAGGGGGAAAAACAGGGTTGTGTGTGCGTGTGCACGCGTGGGTGTGTGTGTGTGGGCAGAGGGGTTGGGGGGCAAAAGGAGGGTAGGGTACAATAGGGTCGAGCGATATGGGGGAAATAAATAGCCTACATATTAACAATATATGACACCGATTTAGTTTAGTTACGATTATTTCGATAATAATAAATACACAGAAAACATGCATACATTAAAATACAATATCTAGCCTATATCACCTGTTCAGACATGGAGAAATCACATTCACGGTGTTCTAAATCACAGTGTCTGTCATATTGGACCGCATGCTAATGGTGTGACACGGTATCAAATGACTCATTCTCAATGATCTCAAGCCCTGCCCTCTTTTCTTGATTAGAAACACAGAAAATCGCACAATTCATTAACAGAGACAGACGGTAATACAACAAATATGGGTATACTGTCTGTCCAGCCCCTGGGACACCTTCAGACAGCACAGGCCCACGAAGAGCTGCGGGCGGCCTGGGTCACATTAACAGCAATTATAACCTCACTTGAGGAGAAGAGGAAAAGAAGCACTGCAGTCCTATTTCTGTATCTCCTCTCTCTCTCTCTCTCTCTCTCTCTCTCTCTCTTTCAGGGGGGAAAGTGAGAAAGGATCTGACAGCTGTCTGGGATTAGTGCTCGTTGCCCCCATTTTCCATTAAGTTAAAAAAGCGATGAGCGCCAGATTTATGCGAGCTGTGGAAGCGGTACATCATTTGCTTGTACTGTGTGTCTGCATGTTTTGCGGTGTGTGTATGTGTGTGGAGTAGAGGATGCAGACAAAACAATCCAGATGAGTTAACAAAACAACATCCAGATTCCCTAGATCCCTAGATTCTATCAGCAAAGCTGAAAATAGAACTATATGCATTGCCATCTGGGCCTGTATATGCATGACGATTTTCAGAGTAAGATTTACTGATAAGGTCACTTGACCATAGAACTTCCCTAGTTAAACTGGTCTCAAATCAGCATGCCTATTCTAAGATACCTTAGAGTCTAGACACACAGTCTCTGGTCTTCAATATACAGTACATGTATATTGTGTGGAAAGTATTTTTACTCAATACAAAAAAAGAGTTTGAGGTATTTTTTGTACTTTATTTGAGTATTCTTATTTTGCACTTTTTCTCCTCTACATTTATTTTAACCCATCAGTTACAAGTTACTTTGAAAAGAAAACATGGCAAAAATGTATGGAATGCACTTTCAAATTTGAAGTCTGACAACTTCAAGAGGACATAATCAGAGCAGCATAACTTCACCACATACTAGGGTTGCCACGTGATGTGGAATTTCCCATGACTAAGCAATACTTTAGACTAGAGCACTTACGTTGACCCTTAACATTATACGGCTACATTGATCTGCTGTGTCTGTCCGTCTACTTCTGTTTAATAATACATTTTCAATGATTAGTATCCCTTTGTTGGACAGACCAATTAAAAAATAAACCAACAGACAGTAATACCTTCTGTCACTGTTCTATCTGTTCATTGACAGACAGACAAATGTAGCTGCAGTCGTATTTAACGCATCACACAAACATACTGTTGCTGGTCTGGACTGGTCCTCTGAGCTCCTCTCCAGTCAAACATACTGTTGCTGGTCTGGACTGGTGCTCTGAGCTTCTCTCCAGTCAAGCTTTCGCTGCTGCAGGTTTAATATGAAATATTTCCAAATCCTCCGCTATCATTGTGTAACGTGTCGTGTTAAAAAGAAAACTGGTGGGCAAATAATGTACTCGGTGGAGCCTGAACACAGAGTTACACCAGTTATCACTGACTACCACGTAACCTTTAGAGGTCAATGGATCGAGGCTTAAGTACATTCAATAACAAATACGTCTCAAATTTTACAAGTAAAATTTTGAATGGAGGACTTTTACTTTTACCAGAGTAGGCTACTATTTAATCTGGGTATTTCTACTTTTACCTAAAGTGGTTAATTCCGCAAGATCCTCAATTTTGATTATTTTGGCAGCATCTATTGGTGATAAGCGATCATTTCTGCAGGGTACAGGGTATAGCTAGAATCACTATTGTGTTACATCAATTGACAAAATAGACATTTATTCATATGAAAATGTTAAGATTATGGGGTGGATTTTTGCTAGTGATGATGGCCTGGAATAGCTTTTAGAAGACAAACATGGAGAGGTATAATGAAATCTTAACAGAACAGTAAAACTATATGGCCAGGCATGATCTGATCAGACTGTTTGCTTCCGAAGGTCCACCAAAGCAGAATCCTGATGCGCAATCAATGTACGTATGCCAGGATTCCCAGAGAGCTACTGTACATTCAATATCCAGTCACAATGTCAGTGAACTGCACCGTGTGTACTGTACTGAACTCTTTATCACTTTCTGCCAACACACTTATGGAGAAAGACAAAGACACAAACATACACATACCACACAAACAAACACCACAATAACACTCAAACACCACACAAACATACACATACCACACAAACAAACACCACAATAA
>NC_140172.1:47587815-47647815 GCF_963971535.1 Notolepis coatsorum | reverse complement strand
TTGAAGCTTAGGCGCTTTTGGGTCATAAATTGTAGCTAATCTTAATGTTCACTAGAGAGACCATAGTCAAGTTAGACCGCGCTCTCAAGTTCTGACACTGGGTGCTGTAATCCCATAAAGTTGAGTATATCAAAAAGCAGGGTAGCCGGACCAGCACTCTCAGGTTCAATGTTTTTAATGGCAGCCTGAATAGGAAACAGACATGTTTCGGACTGTGTCCTTCTTCAGTGATATGGCTAGCCACTAGAGAGACCATCATTTGGTTGAGGGGCCCCACAGATCTGTAATGGATAGAAAAGGCCCCTGGTTAGATAGTATAACGGACCTATCTCAAACCCTGCCCTCTTTTCTTGATCTTGATCCTCCAATCACAACGGTTGCTTCCCTCGGACAAACAAAGAGGGCGGGGTCTGAGATAGGTGAATTGTATTCTCCATTAGTACACTATAAGATGGCTGGCCAAAATGTGTATTAATGTTGTAAGGGTATTCAGCAAGGTTTCATGCGTGGAACAATGCATGAGATTTGGAATGTTCAAGATAACTGTCTCACTCATCATTCAATGTAACCTTTATGGAAACAACATATCAACATGCCTGAGTCTCACACACCAAACCAACTTTGACAATATTATATTCCAGGCGTGTTTATTTCAACAGATTTCAACCATATTCCCACGGCAGCTATTTTGCTCTCATGTTCAGGTTAGGATTCCTTTCCACCCTCAAGCAAGGCAGCACCACTGGCGCCAAAAGCCACAACCAAAAAGCCAAAAAGTTTCAAATCTGAGGTTGATTTAGAATATATCATGATTTTATTAACTCAATTCAATACAGAGCTAGTCACAATGTGAGTGAAAAATGTTGTCTTTGTTTGGAGGCGACATTCTCAAGAGATTGAGGTGAGCTGAAAAATTTGAGCATTTTAGGCGAGAATAGGCTGCTTATGAGAATGTCTTGATCCCACTCTGTAGGTCTACATCTAGTAAAGATCCTGTCAAGCGTGTGTCATTTTCTCCAGACACAGAATGTCACAGGAAGCATCTGATAAACCGTAACAGACCTAATAAGACCTCAAGTCAGAGCACAGATAGACATAGGCGTGCGGTGGTCCAAAGAGCTGTAATCTAGAACAATGCTTGTGTTCCAGAACGGTTCACCCCAGGCAGGCAGCAGGCTGCATTCCAGGGTTCTGGTTCACTATCTAAAATGGACCTTGAAACAGCCCCTCCATGGGCGCACAGCTCTCTCCAGCATCAGAATCTGATTCAATCATGAAGACTACATTTCCCTCTAATATTCTGGACAATGGAGGATCATTAACAACAAAACACTTCATATGAATAGAGCAGATCTACTTTGTAAACCAATTATGGTAATCTGTCTGAATCGCTGTACAAATAGTCTAACAATGTAGGATAATTACAAAACAATAGACTTTGTGTATGAATATAATAGACCTTCTTTGTAAACAAACAAATCCGTTAAGTCAGTGTTTTTGTTTTTGCTTGGCCGTTACGAAGCCATTCTTTAATTATATTCTAGCTACTCAAATGCAAAGCCTATAATGTTGTCTGTTTACCGGGGAGAACAACTTAAAGCAGAAGAAGCCTGAGGGTGTCTGGCCCTACCTCTAATGATCCTGGTCCTCCTCCTCGGCTTGGACTGGATCCTCGTGAACCGTCCCTTGAAGTCACTCGGGTTAAACATGTCCAACGAAAGGGAGGCGATGCGGTCCAGAACAATAACGTCGTGGGTCGGGCTCTGGACCTCCTGGTCCTGCGCATGGCCCAAAGAAGGGCTGTCGCAGCGGTCCGAGGAGGTGCTGTCCGCACCCAGGCTGGCGATGCTCCTCACATCCTCCAGAGACATGTTCTCACCCAGGGCTCCCCCACCCCACTTCTGGTGGTCTCGTCTCTCACACCAGAATCCTCTTCTGAACAGGCGACATGGAGAGACCCTATCACATTATTATGGTTTAGCAACGGTCTCAGAAATAAGACTGCTTTAAAAAAATATATAATAATAAAATATTGAAAATAGTCGGGAAAAAAGGATGAAAAGACGGAAAACTGAAAACAGTTATTTCCAATTATTTTGACAATTTCTCTTCTTTCTCCCCAAGAAAGTGACAGCTTTCTCTCCTGTTTCCTGTCACTTCTTCCCCCGCCTCACTCTTCAGGCAGTCAGGCAATCCATAATCAATAGTTTTCCTTCCTTAATTATTTCTCTTCTTCTCCCATCTTCACCTTTTTCTTCTCTTCCTCTTGTCTGATCTTCTCGTGAGGTTTCTCCTCCAGAGCAGCGTTTATCTTCTCGTGAGGTTTAGAAACAGCTTGTTGTTTTGTTGTCAAGACGCCAACATCTCTCCTGAGAGTTCAGGTTCCTCTCCTGTGTGTGTGTTGTTGTGTGTCTCTCTCCTCTCTCCCTCTCTCTGTCTCTATCCCTCTTGTTAACGCTGAACAAATATCTCCGTTTCTCGGTTTGTTGGAGAGCTGCCTTTCATTGTCTCAACATTACAGACACTGACTTGATTAACAGAGTCTCCTCTTTCAGTCTGAGATTGAGTCTGTAACTCGCTCACCTGTTCCTCTCTCCCTCTCTCTCTCTCTCCCTCTCTATTGAGAGTCTCTAACACAGCTGCCCTCCCTTCTCAGGTAGTGAAGGGAGGGAGGGATACAATTCCAGCAACGTCACATGATTGGGTGGTTTGGGAAGTTTGGGTGGTTCTCTCTCTCTCTCTCTCTCTCTCTCTCTCTCTCTCTCTCTCTCTCTCTCTCTCTCTCTCTCTCTCTCTCTCTCCCTCTCTCTCTGTTTTTTCTTCACCCACTCCCCCACTTAGACCTGTTTAGTAATGAGATAATTGTTTCCCCCGTCTCTTACACACCTCTTTCCATTTTCTTGGTGTATCTCTCTCTATCTCTCTCTCTCTCTCTCTCTCTCTCTCTCTCTCTCCCTCATATAAATAGTAAATCAGGGAGATAGAATGGTATGCATCTGTCTGATTCAGACAACTAACACATGGCATGTGGGAACAAGTATGTGTGTGTGTGTGTGTGTGTGTGTGTGTGTGTGTGTGTGTGTGTGTGTGTGTGTGTGCGTGCGTGCGTGTGTGTGTGTCTGCTTCTATAGTCACTGGTTGAGGCTGTTCAGCCAGTTACAGTAACCTCAGTGTGTCAATGGTGTAGGATTACTGAGGGCAGACACGCCCCTTCACACAGAAAGGGGGGAAACCCAACCCCAGCCAAAACAGAGAACCTCTGACACAGAAAATGAAGGCATGAGGGAAAGTGTTGTGTTTTCATCACAGGAACAAACTTTAGGTCTTGGAATGATCACAAGGGGATGCTGTGGTCGACGTGAGCAGACTCCCTTTCAATCAATTTAGAATACTTTTGCTTGGCCGAAAATCTCCACTAATCACTTCCTCGGTCCAATTTCTCAGTCTCCTCAATACCAGGCAATATGTACTAATTTCCTTTATTGCCCCGACATTATGTCTGATATCCTGTATCTTAATCCTTCCAGTCTCACGTGTAAGATATTGTGAGATTGCAATCTGGATGACTGAATGTTCTAAAGGGGATGATGTCACAATGAGCACTGGAGTGGACACTGACAGCTATAGACGGTTTCAAAGTGACAATAATAACGTTATAAAATGACCCAAGTGTATTTCCTGTTGCAATGTGAGTTAATGCAATAGTTGACAGGAAATACACTTAGGTCCAAACCTGTTTCCTAGTAGCAACAGAATTCCAGTGAAACTCTCTCTCTCTCTCTCTCTCTCTCTCTCATGTCAGATAAAACATGGGCCTAATGGAGCCTATGAAAAGAAAAGAAACGGCACAAAGCTTTTAAGAATTGACTACTACTGGACAAAGTTATTTGGTGTCAGCTCACCATATTCCATGCTGACTGAAGTGAGTACAATGGGCAGCATTATGTACACATGACACTCTTTTCACTACATCAACATTTTATTCCACAATTGTGTTTTTCACCTCAAGCGAGCGTGTTTTTTTGCACAAACTGTCAAAATGTGTTTTTCGAGAGCCACTTCCATCCATCTTTTTTAATCTGATACTTATGCACATACATCTAAACATGACAATCTCACTTTGTGTCTCTCTCTCTCTCTCTCTCTCTCTCTCTCTCTCTCTCTCTCTCTCTCTCTCTCTCTCTCTCTCTCTCTCTCTCTCTCTCTCTCAGGAGATAGTAACTAACCTGGAGTGACTTCTTGTGTGACGTCACAATCGTCATGACATTAGAGCTCTTCAGCAGCTCTCCTGATCTCAGGAGACCCGTGGGTCATGAGAGTGAGGGGGAGAAAATAGGCAGCATCATACAGAACATCAACAGAAGTTTTACCTGAATAACTTGATCACCACGACCATGGAATGTTCACTCCTTTAGGTCACAACTTTAGAAACATTTGCTGAACAGACACTTCCTCATTCACTGTTGTGTATTCAGTGCATTTCTCCACTGGCACCATTTGATAAAGTGTGTTTCATACGGCTTATGAGGCAGCCAGGAACACAGTGTGGAACACACAAAAATGTAAGCAATAATATTGATGTTTACTTAGATCTGGCAGGCAAATGGTTAAGGGTGCCAAAAGAGGAGGTAGGCAAGCATGGCGCCAAATGCAGTGAGAGAGGCGTGCCATCCCCTCAGGAGTACAAGAACCAAACATTCAAACACACACACACACACACAGAGCCGTGTTTTCAAGTGTTGTGAGGACATTCCATAGACTTAGGCCATGGTTACACTGCTGAATACAGCAAAGTTTTTGTTGCTGAATGATTACGTTTGCTGTCCAAGTTAAAAAGAAACGCCGTTTTGGCAGGAAAACGCGTTGTCCTACTGGCAACGCTGTAATTGTGTTTCCGTTTTGGATACTCGCCAAAACTCGCCGACAATGGTGCCATGTAACCTGCGCAAGCCGGATACGGAGCCGCTGTTGCTCAACGCCCATGCGCAGTAGATACCGACTAGAGATCGACTGCACACACATCGAAATCAAAAGACCCCGAGGTCAACGTCAACAGAAAGGGGAGACACTCGTTCAATGTACAAGCGCTGTGTGACTCAAACTACTGTTTTATGGATGTTTATGTTATGTGGCCCGGCAGTGTACACGGCGCTTGCATCTTTGCGAACTCGCCATTGTGCACTGCCCTAACCGATGGGACAATCCCCCCCTGCCCTAAAGAGTTGGTGCCGGGCGAAGATCCTGTTTCTCTCTTTATTCTGGGCGATCCGGCATATCCACTGATGCCATATCTGATGAAGGAATACCCTGGTGGTGGCAATACCAGACAGGAACAGTATTACAGGCTACAGCTTTGCACGGCGCGCATGGTGATCGAGTGTGCATTCGGACGTCTGAAGGCGCGCTTTGCGATGCTCCGGAGAGCTATGGACATAAACACAAAGGACCTCCCTACTGTGATCTACGCTTGCTTTGTGCTGCACAATTACTGCGAAGTGCACAAAGAAGCTGTAAGCGACCTGTCTGTCCATGCTGCTCGCAATTACGAGAGGGAGTTCCAGCCACCAAGCAGAGCAACTAACGCAAGAACGGACAGCAATGAAACGGAGGGAAAGCGTGTGAGGCGTGTGCTGACCAAATTTTTTGATAATAATAATAATAATGGATTGGATTTATATAGCGCTCTTCTCTGACTGACTGTTGCTCTGACTCAGAGCGCTTCACAGAGTCCATTATTCGTTCATACACAGTCATACCGGTGGTGGTAAGCTACAATTGCAGCCAGAGCTGCCCTGAGGCAGACTCACGGAAGCGTGGCGAATAATCAACGCCTACGGCCCCTCCGACCACCACCAACATTCATTCACATGCATACACATTCATACGAGGCAAGTAGGTTAAGTGTCTTGCCCAAGGACACAACGGCAATGGGATGGACATGGTAGTGGGTAGTAATCATCCCTGATAGTAACGTGGACATTGTGTTTTGTGTAGAATACAGCCAGAACAGAACATTTCGCCTGCAAATCACTAGTGTATGTGCTCAGAACAATAAAAAATAAAATTCTGCCTATCTGTCTATGAGTGGATTGTGTGGGAGAAAGATGTGTTGCTAGCTACCAGGATATTGGCAGAATAAAATGCATTATGGAATATGATATGACTGAAGCCCTTTTTGAAAGATAACATTCTGAAGTTTCTTAAATGGGAAAAGCACTGAGCTCACTTTGTTGCGTCGTACACAAGGTGACTAGTTCCGTTATAAATGCTTATGTCGCACCTGCATATATTGGAGTTTAATAGCTTGAAAAGTGGCCATTTTCTTTTACTTGAACTTGAGAACTTGACTGCATACTGTTTTTTTTCAGTTAATTATATTGTTTACACTTTATCTATGAATGAACACAACACTTAACTTACCATCTTTAGATAATAAAGTACCCAACCTCTACTGTCTTTATATATGAATCTAAACTATAGATTCTATAGCACATGCATAAGCCTGGTTTCTTTTTGAAAGATAACATTCTGAAGTTTCTTGAATGGGAAAAGCACTGAGCTCACTTTGTTGCGTCGTACACAAGGTGACTAGTTCCGTTATAAATGCTTATGTCATAATGAATAAGTACATGCATTAAGGAGCCATTGTAAACAAAGCACCTGCATTATATTGGAGTTTAATAGCTTACATGATATAACCCCATAAACACAAACATACAAAAAACACAAGCTATGGCACAAGTCTGTCTATGAGTGGATTGTGTGGGAGAAAGATGTGTTGCTAGCTACCAGGATATTGGCAGAATAAAATGCATTATGGAATATGATATGACTGAAGCCCTTCCTGCATTGGTCACAGTGGTAGGGCTAACTCTAAATCACTGTATACTGCCCCAATGCAATATGTATATTGCCACACAATACTGTCTGGCTTTGCAGACACCTATTTACACCACAAAAGAATGCATGCCCCCACCCAGGTGCCCCACCAGTGCAACAAGCATCCACCTCCAATTTACATCTTACACAAATTATCATACTAATAAAAGGAATGCATTCACTAATATGCACCAACATTCCTGAATATTCAAATCTTGTTTTTGCCAGAGTCACACTGCCTACTTGAAAAGTGGCAATTTTCTTTTACTTGAACTTGAGAACTTGACTGCATACTGTTTTTTTTCAGTTAATTATATTGTTTACACTTTATCTATGAATGAACACAACACTTAACTTACCATCTTTAGATAATAGAGTACCCAACCTCTACTGTCTTTATATATGAATCGAAACTATAGATTCTATAGCACATGCATAAGCCTGGTCTTTTTTTTTTAAAGATAACATTCTGAAGTTTCTTGAATGGGAAAAGCACTGAGCTCACTTGGTTGCGTCGTACACAAGGTGACTAGTTCCGTTATAAATGCTTATGTCATAATGAATAAGTACATGCATTAAGGAGCCATTGTAAACAAAGCACCTGCATTATATTGGAGTTTAATAGCTTACATGATATAACCCCATAAACACAAACATACAAAAAACACAAGCTATGGCACAAGTCTGTCTATGAGTGGATTGTGTGGGAGAAAGATGTGTTGCTAGCTACCAGGATATTGGCAGAATAAAATGCATTATGGAATATGATATGACTGAAGCCCTTCCTGCATTGGTCACTGCATAAGCCTGGTCTCTTTTTGAAAGATAACATTCTGAAGTTTCTTGAATGGGAAAAGCACTGAGCTCACTTTGTTTTGCGTCGTGCACAAGGTGACTAGTTCCGTTATAAATGCTTATGTCATAAAGGATAGTTATTAATGTGATACTGCATTTGTACACATTTGTTACACCTGATTTTGTAAGAAAGAGGTCTGGACATGGTTGCAGCCATTTGTTTTATTATTCATTTAACAGGTTTGCGTTATTCATCCAGTTACAGGTGCACATCATCATCATCATCATCATCATCATGAGCCGGTTCTCTGCTGTGCTGGCCACGTGTTGGTGCAAGCAACGACCTCCTCGGGGAGGAGGTGTCCCAGCCGGACCTTCTTGGCATGAACAGGCCAGAGGGCTGGCGAGGTCTGTGGGTTGACACCAAGGGTGAGCGTGGTTACGTCGCTCCATCATCACAACCTCAGGAGAGGAGACTCCATTGCTCTCCTCACGGCTCTCCTCATGTCCCTGTGTCGATGTTGCCATAGATTCGTCCAGGCTGTCGCCGGGGGGGGGGCCTGCGTCAGCGTTGATGGACGCAACACCGTAAGGTAGCTGCTCCGTTGCTGGACATCCTGCCCAAATGGCTTGGCAGCGCTCGTAGTGCAGGAGGATGACACGCCCATGGCCACTTCGCCTCCCATCGTCACAGGCCTTCCTGTACTTGTTCCGAATGCCCTTCAACTTGGTGGTCACTTTCTCTGTGAACACAGATCACCAGAAAAAAAAGTTTACATACATGGTTATGTGAGGAACAAATAAACAGCTATTTTTGTATCATAAACAGTACTGTATACTGTATTGTTGTACCCATTCTGCAATCTTAATAACATTCGATCAATCAATCAAACAGCACAGAGAGCAAATTCCGATGGGCTCAACTGAACTTGAACCCCCCTCCACCCCAGCACAGACAAAGGGTCGCTAACGTTAGTTCGAGGTAATAATATTCATATTGCTAGCCGATCACAGAAGGTGCCAATTAAAATGATTTACCCACATAATCATGCTCTTCAATTTACCTAACGTTACTTGTTATATTACAAACAGGATACCCACACCGTGCGCTACCCACCTACCCAGTGGTACATAACGTTAGCCACTGGACAATCATCAGTCACATCACTTTTTATCAACAAGCCCAAACATTCCAGCTAACGCTAGCTCTACAACATACCTTTTGTGATATCTTGAGGGCTGTGTGGGAACTCTTTCCCACTCGCTGTAGCCTCTTCAGCAAGTAAACAGGTCTCTTGAAACTTTCGCCATAGCAAACAAAATATTGTGGTCGATAGCTTTATTGTTTACCTGTGGACGTGGGTATGCACTCTCAGGATTTTGTGCGCGGACCTCCCGCGCATGCTCAGTGCTGAATTCGAGACGCGATCCGTTGCAGTCTGACCAGTGACCACGCCTCGTTCTGACAAAACGAAAGTGCTCAGGAGGCAAAAACAATGTCTAACTTGCCTGCCATTACGTTGCATTCTGAAAAGCGAAACTGACCCTGAAAACTAAACGAAAATGGCCCTGTGTGTAACCACAGCCTTATATTCATTGACTATCTCGTTCCACTAACTTTAACCATAACCACTACATGCCTAACCCTAACCTTAATCTAATCCTAACCGTATGCGCATCAAGCGCTCCCTGCTCCACAGCCCGCTCAGCAGATTTTTTTTGGAGCATGATGTAAATTAGCTTGATTTGACCAAACTACAACAGTCTGCACCCCCTGGGCCCCTTAACAATTGTTTGTATTGAGCCGTATTGTATTGTACCCATTCTGCAATGTTAAATAACGTTTATCCATTCAACTAGCTGTACTATGCTAATGTAGCTAGCCTAGCCGCAATGCTATGGCAGATCCCATTCACCTTAGCATGTAAGCTAACAACAACAGCGCTCTTTTTGTGAGACTAAACTCTCCGCTCTTGGTGGTACATTGTGTTGATGACTCTGCACCCCCTGGGCCCCTTAACAATTGTTTGTATTGAGCCGTATTGTATTGTACCCATTCTGCAACGTTAAATAATGTTTATCCATTCAACTAGCTGTACTATGCTAATGTAGCTAGCCTAGCCGCAATGCTATGGCAGATCCCATTCACGTTAGCATGTAAGCTAACAACAACAGTGCTCTTTTTGTGAGACTAAACTCTCCGCTCTTGGTGGTACATTGTGTTGATGTTGGTTTCGTTTCATCAATAAATGAGGCAGAACACAGTGAATGTATCCTTTTTTTTTATTGCACTTTGTTTGTTTCTCACTGAAAATAAATGTTGCGTTCACCCGAGGTCCCGAGGTGATTTAAAGATGGCGGATTCTGCTTTGACTTAGCAGGATGTGTAGTGACGGTTCATGATTGATTGATTGATTGAAAAGTTTATTAACAGATTGCAGAATGGGTACAGTACAGTACAGCTCAATACATACAATTGTTAAGAGGATGCAGACCTGAGAAAGACTTTCGTCTTGTTTCCATCAGGGTCCTCCATTTTCAATTCATCATGACACACACGACATACAGATAGACAGTACTGCTACATCTATACATTTATGACATACCAGATCTTCAAATACAGTACTGTTTGTGATACTAAAAAAATCCAGAAAAAGAGTGTATATACATTTGACATAGAAACTGTGCATTGGGGGAGGTTGGGTAGGTGGGGTGGGGCTGTACATTGGAGGGGGGGGGGGACACTGTACATTGGAATACTGACCTACATTTGACATAGAAACTGTTCATTGGAGGAGGTTGGGTAGGTGGGGTGGGGTTGGTTGGGGCTGTACATTGGAGGTGGGGGGGGGGGGGGGGGGTTGGGTACATTGGAATACTGACAAAGCCATGCTTGGTCTTTATTGTACAACTGGGTTAGGACATTTGTAGGGGCCAGTTTTGAATTGCAGTCTCCCGTAGGTGTTCTTTGAGAGTGTTTTTGAAGGTGGGTAGTGATTCACATTCCTTTACAGCTTTGGGTAGGGCGTTCCACATTGTTGTGGCATAATTGCGAAACGTGTTTAGTCCCTTGTTTGAGCCGAATCTGGGTTTTACATGATTTGTGGAGCTCCCTCTGGTGTTGTGATCGTGGTACCCTTCTGATTGGTTGAAAATGGCCTTCATGTTTGTACATCGCCACCTATTGCTTCGGCATTGTACTACATGTATATTACATCAGTTTAAACCACTGTGTAATATACACATACACACACACGTGTATCAAAACAAACATCTCTCCCCATCATTTCATCATCATTTCAGAGAAGGAAAGTACAATTTAAGAGGGTTGTGTATTCTTAAAACATGTAAAAAGGTAAGAACTAATGTAAAAGCTAGATGTGTTTAAATTTTGGGACTTAAATTGTGGAATAGCCTTAGTGGCGGGTTGAAGTTGTGTACTTCTCAGGGGAAATTTAAAAAGGCCCTAAAGGATAAAATAATTCAGGAGTACAGTTTTGAGTAAAACATCAAACATTTGTTTTTGTTTAAAAATTAAAATAAAAATAAAAATTATGTCTTGCAGCATATTTAAAGTTTTTCTTTCTTATATTAATGTCATGGTTTTTGCCTTATTTCACCTTTCTGTGAGGGACAGCTGTCTATTTTTGCTTTATTGCACCTCTCTGTGAGGGATAGCTGGCAATCCCTGTTCCCTGTGGTTAATTGCCTCATGGGTCGGCAGGTGTGTGGGCTTGATTGCACCTGATGCAGTACAGCTGTGCCTATGGCCATGTGGAGTCTATTTAAGTTTGGAGATTGCAGTGTCAACTGCTTTTTCATTTTCCTTGTGCTGGCTATACGTTTCGTCAGGCTCATTATATTTAAGTGTAGTGCTGCCCTATTCAGCATTTAGCCTTCTTTTGTAGCCATCTTGTTTTCAGCTACTGGCTTAGTTTACACTTTACTTTATAGAGGCTGAGTCCTTTATGGTAGTGTTTTCTTTTGTTCTTTTGGAACTGTCCGTTGCACATAAACTCGGGGAGGTCTATTGTTTTATGTTTTCAATATAAACTCTGGTTTTAGGAGTTGCCTTTGTGGCTTATTTATTCTTTCTACAATACCCCTTTAATGAGTGTCGTCCTGTTTTTTGGACTTTACTTATTTTCTTAAATACTCACTTTGAGGCTTTCACCTGTAAAGGTTGTTTTGTGTTGTTTATTTTCCCCCTTCTCCTAAAACGTCTGCGTAAGCAGTTTTGTGGTTATTCGTTTTATGTATAACTTTAAGATTCCCTATTATCTGCTCATGACCCACACACACACACCCACAGCCCTCACAATTAAAGTATATTTAGTTTTTAAGAATTGTAAAGGATAGGCAAAAATAAGCATGTCTTACTTACTTACTTACTTACTTAGGCCTTTAAATTCCCAAAGGAACATAGGTCATCGACGAAGCTCCTCCATCCTCTTCGGTCTTGTGCCCTCCGCTCCAGATCTTGCCAGGACAGCCCTTCTTTCTTCATCTCCTGTTCTGTGGTTCTTCTCCAGGTGGTTTTTGGTCTGCCTCTCTTCCTCCTGCCCTATGGGTTCCATGTCAATGCCCGCTTTGTGATTGATTTCTTTCTTCTGAGTGTGTGACCTATCCACTTCCACTTCCTCCTCTGGATTTGAATTTCTATTGTGTCCTGTTTGGTGAGTTCCCACAGGTTGGCGTTAGAGATGGTGTTGGGCCAGTATATTCCCAGGAGGCGTCTGAGGCACCGGTTGGTGAAGGTCTGTAGCTTGTTGAGTATAGTGGTGGTGGTTTTCCAGGATTCTGAGCCATATAGTAGAGTGGTCTTTACGTTTGAGTTGAAGATCTGTAGCTTGGTCTTGAGTGACAGGTTTTTTGCCTTCCAGATAATGTTTAGCATGTTGAATGATGTCCTTGCCTTTCCAATCCTGGCTTGGACAACGTCTTCCGTACCCCCTTCCACAGAAATGATGGTTCCAAGTAGGGATGTCCGATATTATCGGCCTACCGATATTATCGGCCGATATCGGCATTAAAATGTGATATCGGAAAATATCGGTATCGGTTTTCAATTTTTTTTAATTTTTTACATTTCTATAGAAATTATGTCCGATATTATCGGCCTACCGATATTATCGGCCGATATCGGCATTAAAATGTGATATCGGTTGATATCGGTATCGGAAATTAAGAGTTGGACAATATCGGTATATCGTATCGGTAAAAAAGCCAATATCGAGCATCCCTAGTTCCAAGGTAAGTGAAGCTGTTTACATCCTCTAATGGGTTTTGTTCCATGGTTATGGGTGTGTTGTTCTTGCTGTTGATACGCATTACTTTGGTTTTGGATGAGTTTATTTTGAGCCCGAGCAGAGCAGCAGTTTCTTCCAGTTTTCCCGATTTTTCCTGCATCTGTTGATGTGTGTGAGCCAGTAGTGCCAGGTCATCAGCGAAATCCAGATCTTCCAGCTGCTCTGTCAAGCTCCATTGTATGCCGGTTTTTCTGTTACTGGTTGTTTCTTTCATCACCCAGTCTATGCAGAGGAGGAAAAGAAAAGGTGAGAGCAGGCACCCCTGCCGCACACCAGTCAGGACCTCAAAAGCTTCCGATATACATCCTTCATGGAGGACTTGACATCTCATCCCTTGGTAGGTGTTCCTTACAATGTTGATGATCTTTGCTGTGATCCCATAGTGGGCCATCGGTTTCCACAGCATTTCCCTATCCACGCTGTCAAAGGCTTTCTCAAAATCTATGAAATTCACATAGACAGAAGAGTTCCATTCAATAGACTGATCAATGATAATCCTAAGGGTGGCGATTTGGTCTCCACAGGATCGGTTGTTCCTGAAGCCAGCCTGGTTTTCCCTCAGTTTCTCATCGACCCACTTCTGGAGCCTTTCCAGCAGGATGTGGTTGAGCACCTTCCCCGGTGTTGAAAGGAGCATTATTCCTCTGTAATTTTTACATTCCCTGAGGTCTCCTTTCTTGGGGATTTTCACGATGTGGCCATCTTTCCAGTCAGATGGGACATTTCCTTTCTCCCAGATGGTTTGCATGAGGTGGTGGAGCATGCTGGTGGAGGTTTCAATGTCAGCCTTAAGAGCTTCTGCTGGGATCCCGTCTGGTCCCTCTGCTTTCCCTCCTCTTAAGGCCTTAATGGCTTTTCTGATTTCTGTCTTGGTGGGGGGGGGGTTGCAGTTTATCTCCAACAGATTTGGGGCTGGTGGGATATCTGCTTCCAGTTGAGGAGGCTGCCTGTTGAGCAGATCTCTGGAGTGTTCAGTCCATCTGTTCAACTGTTCTTCCTTGGTTGTGAGGAGTACGCCCTGTGGGTTTTTGATGTGTGCCTGTGTGTGTCTGAATTTGCCTGTGAGCTTTTTGGTAGTTAGGTATAGGTCCTTCAGGTTGTTCTTTCCCGCTGCTTCCTCTGCCTGTTGTGCTAAATCTTCAATGTATTTCTTCTTGTCTCTCCTTACACTTCTTTTCACTTCCTTGTTTGCTGCTGCATATTCTTTCTGTGCTACCGCCTTGGTGGCTCTGGTTTTACTTCTATTTACTGCCTCTTTTTTCTTCCTCCTCTCGATCACTTTTCTGTCTGAATCCCCGGATAGCCAGGGTTTGTTGGCTGTCTTCCTTCTCCCTACCACTTTCTCACATGCGTCTTTCCACATGGTTTTCAGACCCTTCCATATCTCCTCCACTTCATTTACAGTTTCTATTTCTAACGCTTGATACCGGTTGTGTAGTGCCACTTTGTAGAGTTCTGATGTACCTATATCCTGAAAAAGCTGTATGTTGAATTTGACCCTTCCTTCCCTGTGCTTCATGCATTTTAACTTCAGCTGGATCTTTGCTGTAAGGAGGTGGTGGTCAGATCCTGCGTCTGCTCCTCTTCTGACTCTGACATCCAGCAAAGAGTGCCTAAACTTTTGGCTTATGCAGATGTGGTCAATCTGGTTTTCTGTGGTGTGGTCAGGAGACACCCAGGTGGCTTTATGGATGTTTTTGTGTTGGAATACTGACCCACCGATGACCAAGTTGTTGTCTGCACAGGCTGCTGCGAACCTCTCTCCATTTGCATTCATGGTGCCTAGTCCTTCTCTACCCATTACTGGTTCAAAGCCGTTGTTATTTCCCCCTATCTTAGCGTTCATGTCTCCCATCAAGATCATGATGTCCTTTCCTTTCCTGGCCTGGAGAATGGTGTATAGATGGTTGTAGAATTGATCCTTGGTTTCATCATCAGTGTCATTGTACCACTTGGAGGTTTATTTTATTGTGTGTGGTTTGGAATTTGGCTGTGATGATCCGTGAGTTGATGGGTTCCCAGCTGATAAGGGCCCTCTGTGCTTATTTGGACAGCATGAACGCTACTCCCTCTGTGTGTGGTGCAGAGTCATCTGGATGTCCTGAGTAGAGTATGGTCTCTCCACTCGACAGCTTGACCTGCCCTGACTGGAGCCACCTGGTTTCCCCCAAACCAAGGAGAGATATCCCGTACCTCTTCATCTCCTCCGCAATCACTGCTGCCTTTCCTCCAGCATACATGGTCCTCACGTTCCATGTCGCTATGGTGGTGGGACGCCTTGAGGTCAGAAGCTTCGAGCGTACAGTCTCCTTGCGGTTTTCCATGCAAGCCGTCATAGTCTCTTTAGCTTGGGGCGCTGAAGAGGCTTCCTTCACAAGACGTAAGGATTTTTTAAGTTTCGTCAACGTTTTGGTAGCTATAGGTTTTTTTTACGGGATGGGGTCGCTGGCCCCAAACCCAACCCCCATCTCTGGGGGAGGGTTTTGGAGTTGGCTCGTTAGTCCTCTTCCCACGCCTATTGTCTTCCAGGTGATGGATTGCAGCCTCATACCACGTGAGGCCAGACAGGCTGAGGGTTGTGTACAAGCTGTCTCGGCACGTCAAGCCCAACCAACTCCTGCTACTGTGTATTGAAAGCTGCACTAGGCAAGCTAACCCTACCAGCAACGCAAGACAGAAAAAAAATAAGCATGTGCTTCAGCCTATTCCTTTTTTCGGTCATTGAGTTTGGATTTTGTGTGTGAGCTTACTTTGAATATGTACATTTGTGATTATTTATTATTATTATTTTAAATTTTTTTGAAAGTCCACACAAATGTGTTTTTGATTGATCTGTAAACAAAGACAGAATATAAACTATTCATCATCATCATCATCATCATCATCATCATCATCATCATTTCCCTCCGTTTCATAAACAAGGAGGGTAAACAGAGGAGATGTCACTCTGTCATATCATGTCATATGATTGGAGTATAACACATGCACATGTTACAATTTGTCCACATTTCCATTCAATGTGGTCCCCTAACACTCCACCAGCGCAATCTGAGCAGGCACCATACCCCCATCTCCCAATGGATGGATGACTGGTGACTTGGCCTCCAATATTATCCTTGCTCATAAACAGGAAGTTGTTGCTGTCCTTCCACTCACTGATTGGTTGTTCCAGATAACCTATTAGAGCAAGACGATGTGGTTAACCAATCACCTATAGGAATGTGTTGCCAAACATGGGCACGTGGCGTAGTGGGCAAGGCACTCGCCACGAAATGCTGGAGACGCTGGGCTTGTCAGTTCGAGGCCTTCAGCATCAACATCAATTTAAATGATAATCCACTCACAGGACTTTCGAGTCCACCCAAAAACAACAATTACAAGGAAAGGACTCATTGACACAAGGCCAGGCTAAGGACATAGGTTATACTGTTTCTCATACATTGATTTAATTGTGACGGCGCACCACGATATCAGATAAACCTGCCACAAACAGATTTCCCCAAACGAACACAATAAACAATATTAACGGTGCTTCTTGTGGGGTCTGTACAGTAGTCTTTTCCACAGTGCTGACCTGTGTATACCTAAAGGCACCCTGGCAGCCAGCACCACAAACAACCTACCAGCCAGTGGGAAACACTGAAAAGCTTGAATGCTGAGAGGATGGATTGGAGGATGGCGGATGGTGGAGTTCAGCCCCACAGTATATAAACACATGTGACATACCGAGCCAGGCTCAACAACAAGAAGAAAACCCACTGAATTCCTACACTGTTGACTGTCTTTATGACACAGTACATGATTTCAGATCTATAATATGTAGCCTTTTTGTTCGCCTAATTTCATGTTTGGTAAAACAGATGTTGCACATGAATCAGTTTAGATATGAATTATGATCTTAGCACCACCCTCCACCCACTGTAAAGACCTGCTTTTAGCTGACTTTATACAAAGACAGACAGACAGACACACACAACACACAGACACACACACACACACACACACACAGACACACACACACACACACACACCTACACACACACACACACACACACACACACACACACACACACACACACACACACACACACACACACACACACACACACACACACACACACACACACACACACACACACACACACACACACACACACACACACACCACAAGGTCATGTGAAATCAAATGCTTGGTATTTAAACATCCATGATTTCTGCCACTTCTCAACACATCTTTCTTGTTTAATTTTTTTTTTACTTGTTTGCTTCCTCCTGGCAAACACAACACCCACTTCACTTCACTTTATGAGAGTCTGACAATTCAGCCTTGTGGAAAAGGGATTTTACTTTATTCAACAACAAAGCAGTCGGGGCAATGGCAAGCCAAAAACGGTCGCAAGTGTCCACTTTACAAAGTTAGATACAGACAACGCTCGCTGCAATATTATATATTATATATATTAACAAATTGTTTTAAATACATAATAATGATAATAAATAATTAGAAGTTTGGATTTTATTTTTTACAACTGACGTAGGTCGATTACATTTTTTTCTACAAAAATACAGAAAAAAGGTACCGTTTGGTACCGGTATCGATTCACAGGTACCGTTCAAATGTGAACGGTACCCAACCCTAGGGATGGGACACTAAAGTTAGGCCTGTGTCTAGGGATGGGACACTAACATTAGGCCTATGTGCAGCCAGGGATGGGACACTATTAGGCCTATGTGCAGGGACGGGACACTAATGTTTGAATACCCAATTCACATATCTTGTGGACAGTGTGTGTTCTTAACTTCTTTATAACCCCCAATTATTTCTAATTAAGAATCAATAGAATAGAATAGAAGTACTTTATTGATCCCGCTCACAATAAACATTTAGGTAGTCAAAAATGTAAAATCCCAAATCACAAATAAGAATAAAAATACAAGTCAGGGATATATACATTACATTCTAAAATATGTATATATACATTCTAAAATATACAGCCAAAAATATACAGTAATATACAGTAAAATGTACAGTATAGGTGTAAAATAATTTGTAAGCCTTACATTATCTATGTTTATCCAGTGTTTCCCTCTGTAGGAACGGGACACTATCAACAGCCAAACAAGGCTCTGAGGTGTCTGGTGGTGCAGGCTGGTGAGAGCAAGATGAGACGAGTAGAAAGGACTGTATGTTGAAGGCTGCTCGATTATGGTATAAATCATAATCATGATTATTTTTATTTATATTGAAATCCTGATTATTAAAACACAATTACTCATTGATTTGAGAACATCATGACAACGACTGAATTTGTTTTACTTTTCTTCTTGACCAAAGGCTGCCTTCCTGTCATCTACTACAAGTTACCGTAATTGAAATTGAAACTCAATCAATCGTCCAGCCCTATGATAGGGGTGGGAGAAATAATCCAGTTATGTACTAATCATGATTCTCCCTTTTGAGATCTTGAACACAACAAACATACAAATCACAGTACAGACCAAATGTAAACATAAAAAAACAAGTCCGTCTTCATTCATAGAAAAACAAACAAAGATGAGTTTAGGAAGGGGCAAAAGGAAGCAAAGCTCATCTAGTCCTGCCCCTTTCTTACAATATCATAATATTTAAAATAAAATCTCTTACTACCCAATAGAGAGAGAAAATTATAATTAATAAAATAAGGTTAAAAACAAGACAACCATTTTTTGTAGGGATGTCCGATATTATCGGCCTACCGATATTATCGGCCTACCGCTATTGGCATTAAAATGTGATCTCAGAAATTATCGGTATCGGTTTTCATTCAACATTATTTAAAATTTTATTTTTTTTACATTTATTTAACCTTTATTTACCCAGGCAAGCAAGTAAGAACAAGTTCTGATTTTATTTATTGTCAAAAGTATGCATAATGTTGTGTTAATTCCACGACAAGAGATATGTTCATCAACCTGGACCCCCTGCAATTTGCATACCGCCCTAACAGGTCCACGGAGGACGCCATAGCCCATGTGCTGCACACAGCAGCATCACACCTGGACAAGAGGCAGGGGAACTATGTGAGAATGCTGTTCATCGACTACAGCTCAGCATTCAATACCATAGTCCCCTCCAAACTCATAGCCAAGCTCAGGGACCTGGGCTTGAACTATGACCTCTGCCAGTGGGTCTTGGACTTCCTGACGGGCAGACCCCAGGTGGTAAGAGCAGGCAACTGCACCTCCTCATCCATCACGCTCAACATAGGGGCCCCCCAGGGCTGTGTTCTGAGCCCCCTCCTCTACTCCCTGTACACACATGACTGCGTGGCACAGCGGAACAACAACACAATCATCAAATTTGCTGATGACACAGTAGTGGTGGGCCTGATCTCTGCCAACGACGAGAGGGCCTACCTGGAAGAGGTAGAGAATCTGTCACAGTGGTGTCAGGAGAACTGCCTCTCCCTGAACGTCAGCAAAACAAAAGAGATGATTGTGGACTTCAGGAGGTCGGGGTCAAGGACTACAGCCCCCTCAGCATCGACGGGGCACCGGTTGAGAGAGTGAACAACAGTTTTAAGTACCTCGGAGCCCACATATCCGAGGACTTGACATGGACCACACACATTGACAGTGTTGTGAAGAAGGCACGACAACGCCTCTACTTCCTCAGGCGCCTAAGGAAGTTCCAAGTCAGTCAGAAGATCCTTAAGAACTTCTACTCATGTACAATAGAGAGCATCCTGACTGGCAACATCACCTCCTGGTTTGGGAATAGCACTGCACAAGACCGTAGCAGACTACAAAGAGTGACACGTTCAGCCGAACGCACAATTGGAGGGGGGCTTCCCACCCTCCAGAACATTTACAACAAGCGGTGCAGGGGTAAGGCTAAGAGAATCATCAAGGACTCCAGCCACCCGAACTGCCTCTTTGAACTGCTGCGGTCAGGCAAGCGATACCGGAGTCTCAAGGCGAGCACAGAAAGACTCAGAAGAAGCTTCTATCCCCAGGCCATCAGGCTGCTCAACGAACAATAAACACTATGCAACAACCATCAAATGCACACAGCACACACATCCACACGCACACACTCACTTTAAACAAACAACACACTGCAGCACCCACTCTCCACACTTTAGATCACCTAAACACACTTTATATTTATTGGTAAAGGATTTGCACTACAACTCGTACACCTTACTGTAAATTGTACCTAAATTGTACCTCATCCCATTTCTGCTTTGCACTATATAGTATTGTATATTAGTACATTGCATAGTATATTGTATATTGTATGGTAACTCAGTTACTTCTATTCTGCATCGAACATTGTACATATGTCTATACTGAACACTGTGACCTCTATTTTTACTTCTATTTTACATGCTATACTATTTTATTTCATACTTACCTTGTCTAGCACAGTCTCTGGAGCGTAACAGTAAGAAGCATTTTGTATAAAAGTATTCTGTACTTCTGTATGACAACTATTAAAGAAACTTGAAACTTGAAACTTGATGTTAATTACCTGAAATTATTCCGTTTTTTGGGGGGGGGGAACCCTGCATATATCGGTATCGGTTGATATCGGTATCGGAAATTAAGAGTTGGACAATATCGGTATCGGTAAAAAAGCCAATATGGAACATCCCTAATTTTTTGTTTTGAAGAAATCATGATGAAGATTTTGATGATTCATGATCAAAATTATGATCGAAATCACAATATATTGAATGGAATAAAATAGAAAATTGTGATACATCGAAAAACCATTTAATTAATTGAAATGTAGCCCTAATTATCATACAATAACATGTTTTTGTATTACTTTAGAAAATATTTAGGGTTTTAGGAAAATATTTGGGGTGGGTCTGTCTGATATTTGTGGTTGGCCACCACAAATAAATCTCTGTTTGGGAAACACTGTAATCTTACAACCAAGTCGTTCAGATTCCAGTCCACCCTGTCTCACTCTCTTGATAGGGGTTCCCTTTTCCTACACAGTCCTGCAACCTTATCCCCCATCAACAGCTAAACAAGGCCGGTATATGCATACAGTGTGTGTGTGTGTGTGTGTGTGTGTGTGTGTGTGTGTGTGTGTGTGTGTGTGTGTGTGTGTGTGTGTGTGTGTGTGTGTGTGTGTGTGCGCATGTGTGTGTGCATACTGTAATCAGGAGCCTTTCCCAAAGATGTAGACATGACCTGATAAACCTCGGTAACGACACCATTTTGTTTCACTAACCTCAGACATTTAAAGCATCAGTGATGTAACTTTCGGAATGAATGCTTTTGTTCCCGGAAATAACGCTAGGCTGGTCCAACTCCCAGATATATAGCTGTTACCAATGACAGCAGCCAGCTATCTCCCTTGATTGATGTCAATAGACTACAGTAGGGCTGCAGTCCCCTCTTAGTTAATTAGATGTTCGGTTTGGTCTTTGTTAACTAAGGCTAAGGCTGTGATCACATTGGACGCCTTTTTCTTGCGCTCAAATGCGAGGTGCAGCATTGTGCATAGAGAATCGAAAGGGCACAGGGCCGCACAGGGCGCAACAAGCGATACCACCGATTACTGTTGCTACCTCAGCGAGGCGCATAGTTTGTAGTTTCAAGTTTCAAGTTTCTTTAATAGTTGTCATACAGAAGTACAGAATACTTTTATACAAAATGCTTCTTACTGTTACGCTCCAGAGACTGTGCTAGACAAGATAAGTATGAAATAAAATAGTATAGCATGTAAAAATAGAAGTAAAAATAGAAGTCACAGTGTTCAGTATAGACATATGTACAATGTTCGATGCAGAATAGAAGTAACTGAGTTACCATACAATATACAATATACTATGCAATGTACTAATATACAATACTATATAGTGCAAAGCAGAAATGGGATGAGGTACAATTTAGGTACAATTTACAGTAAGGTGTACGAGTTGTAGTGCAAATCCTTTACCAATAAATATGAAGTGTGTTTAGGTGTTCTAAAGTGTGGAGAGTGGGTGCTGCAGTGTGTTGTTTGTTTAAAGTGAGTGTGTGCGTGTGGATGTGTGTGCTGTGTGCATTTCTTTTTTTTGTATTTAATTTTTTTATTATTTTTTAAACAAACACATAAACAAACATGACAACACACGATAAGATATACAAGCATTAGTTGACAGTGCACATCCAATGAAATCACATTTTAGTTAATTGTCATATATAGGATATACCCTTAATACCTGTTATCTAAAAACCTACACACATATGCTCCAGCTCGTACCCCCCCCCCCCTCCCGGACCCCCCATTGGATAATCCATCCATTTTCCCTCGCTCCTAACCAGACATTACCATTATATGCTAGCTTTTATTTTCTCCACCACTTCTAACCACAATGTAATTTTGGATTAATTGAGACTGTGTGCATTTGATGGTTGTTGCATAGTGTTTATTGTTCGTTGAGCAGCCTGATGGCCTGGGGATAGAAGCTTCTTCTGAGTCTTTCTGTGCTCGCCATGAGACTCCGGTATCGCTTGCCTGACCGCAGCAGTTCAAAGAGGCACTTGTTTGGGTGGCTGGAGTCCTTGATGATTATCTTAGCCTTACCCCTGCACCGCTTGTTGTAAATGTTCTGGAGGGTGGGAAGCCCCCCTCCAATTGTGCGTTCGGCTGAACGTGTCACTCTCTGTAGTCTGCTTCGGTCTTGTGCAGTGCTATTCCCAAACCAGGAGGTGATATTGCCAGTCAGGATGCTCTCTATTGTACATGAGTAGAAGTTCTTAAGGATCTTCTGAATGACTTGGAACTTCCTTAGGCGCCTGAGGAAGTAGAGGCGTTGTCGTGCCTTCTTCACAACACTGTCAATGTGTGTGGTCCATGTCAAGTCCTCGGATATGTGGGCTCCGAGGTACTTAAAACTGTTCACTCTCTCAACCGGTGCCCCGTCGATGCTGAGGGGGCTGTAGTCCCTGACCCCCGACCTCCTAAAGTCCACAATCATCTCCTTTGTTTTGCTGATGTTCAGGGAGAGGCTGTTCTCCTGGCACCATCCCGCCAGGACCTTGACCTCTTCCAGGTAGGCCCTCTCGTCGTTTGCAGAGATCAGGCCCACCACTACTGTGTCGTCAGCAAATTTGATGATTGTGTTGTTACTCCGCTGAGCCACACAGTCATGTGTGTACAGGGAGTAGAGGAGGGGACTCAGAACACAGCCCTGGGGGGCCCCTATGTTGAGGGTGATGGATGAGGAGGTGCAGTTGCCTGCTCTCACCACCTGGGGTCTGCCCGTCAGGAAGTCCAAGTAGGATGTGTGCGCCTGTCGCAACAGATTTAATATTAACTAGAGCTATGTTGCACATTTCAGATGTAATGCTTGTTTAGTAAATCTTAGTTAAATTATTTAGACCAATATTAAATGACGTTACTGGCAATCAAATAATCAGAAACGACCCCCCCCCCCCCTTTCATGCATTCATGATGAAACATAATACCTATTATATAGATTTGATTTGGAAATAGTAGCGTGTCCAGGGACGAAACGCCAGTGGTTTTAGTAGAATTCACGATGCGCTCTATAACCCGCCTCCCAGGAATTAGCCCGGATCATTCCGAAATTATACTTATATTCACCACGGGATAACGCGTGAACGTATTCATGAAAAAAAAATCTTTTTTGCATCTTGAACGGAAGATAGTTACTGTCAAATGACCATGGTATTGTATCCATAGCTATAATATAAAATATAGATTTAGCTCTACAAACAAGGTGACGCACAGTGAAACTATGTAATGGAAACCTGGCCCAGCTAGAGCTAGATGGGGAAATCGAATGGCCGTGAATGTGTTTTTGTTACACCGCTGAACATGCTAGGTACAGCTTACTAGCTAGCCAGGTAGCATAACAGTCT
Organism: Notolepis coatsorum; assembly: GCF_963971535.1. Lineage (NCBI taxonomy): Eukaryota > Metazoa > Chordata > Actinopteri > Aulopiformes > Paralepididae > Notolepis > Notolepis coatsorum. The sequence continues at coordinate 47,623,963 of NC_140172.1, read as the reverse complement.
GTTAACAAGAAGCACAGCATTGCCATGGGGACCTCAAACTGGGGTTAGAATTTTCATAAATGTAGTCAGACTTTTTATTTATTATTTATGTTGACTAAAACATGTTACTGCATGCTGTTTGGCTGACCCCTCCCTTCATTCATTATCACCGTACCCACTCATCATCATCTCTCATTGAGCCCTAGGAACACTGAACACTTCCTACTCCTCCTATCACTCAAACATGTTACTATGTCGACTATTCCCCAGACCCCTCCAGATGCGTAGCAACACAGTCTCACAGGAGAGCTGAGGGTGGAAGCAAGTCTATTTCTGCCATACACATCTCACCAAGAATCAAACTATTTACTGAGACCAAAATGATTTGATTTGACAAAGTAAAACTATTATCATTATAATATGCAGTCTCATACTGTATCAATCTGAATATTCTGGGTAAAATAATTTTTGATGATAGATTTATTTATGTATTATTAATTTATAATTTACTTCTTGCTTCGATAAATAGGCCAATCAAGAATCTAAATACCAGTGATATGATAGCATCATAGTTTACATTTCAGATGAAGCAGATATTTGACCAGACACAACCAATCATTATTTCATTGACCTATCTCATACTATCGGTCGAGGGATGGGTGCAAGATGATTAAGGTGCTTTCACACCAGAGCTGTTTGGTCCGGACTATCGGACCAGAATTCGATAGTCCGCTTTTTTGGGGTGGTGTGAATGCGCAGTCGAACTCTGGTGCGGACCAAACACGCGAACTCTGGTCCGCCAAAAAACATAGGTCTCGGTTCGCTTCATCGGACCAAACGCGGACCAAATATAGGAAGTCACCTGATAAACTGTGCATCTTGGGTAGAAGGAAGAAAAAAACACAGCGGCTTATTATTATTATTATTACCGCGGCATTCACTGCAAAACAAGCACACTGTAAACATGTCTCGTGGACAGACTTGGGCGAATGATGAAGTGAAAGCCCTGATCGACATATGGGCAGAAGACCAAATAAAACAGCTGCTTGTGGGCACTCACAAAAACAACGAGGTTGTGTACAAGTTGTTTAGCGAGAGGATGGCGGTAATGGGTTATAATTGAACGATGGATCAATGCCACGTCTCTTCTACTATCACGCTTCTTGCGGCTGTTTGTGTTTTCGCGGATTTCACTTCCTGAAGGGGAGGGATTTCCACTCTCCATTGTGTCCAATAGACGAGCGCCCTTTTCGACCGCGTGACATTGTTCAGAAAGTTTGGTGCGCTTGACAAATTGCAATGTGAATGCAGACGAACCAAATGACGAATGCAACAATGTTGCAACTTCACCACCAGAACCGCACCGAGTCCACCAAAACTATATGTGAAAGCGCCCTTAAAATACAGGCAAGAGTGGGAATGTTAAAAGCAGAGTCTGATCAATATAGCATGTTTCATTGTATTTCCTTTTCAAATTAACTATAAACATCTTATTGCATAAATATCCTATTGCTTGATTTAAAAATGGTTTTATTGTGCCAGACTCTGAAATGTATTCTATGTCAACAACAACATTAATAATGTCAAGTCAAGTCAAGTCAAAATGATTGGACTAACCAGTTTTGTGACTGGTTAAGGGGAGGCACCAAAGGTCAAAATTACCTATAGACCACCGCAACACTTCCGGTATTCTGAAATCATGGGAGAAAGAGCGGGGGGAGAGAATGAATGAATGTGGATGAGAGCCTTGACATTAAGTGGTTGTAGCAGCTACAGCTGTGGGGGTGTGAGAGACATGATCCAATAGACTTATATACACCTGAGTCTCCTGAACTCTGCATGCGCAGATTGATAAACCTAGATCTCTGGACAATCCAGAGAGACTCCGTGGGCAATCTGCGCATGCAGAGTTCGGGAGTAGGTGCGGAAAAGTGACTATAGCTCAGCCGAGAAAGTGCCGATCGACTTGGGACTGGTCTCTCCGTGTTCAGGAGACTCCAGTATGTTCAGAACTCAGCTGCCAGGGTTCTCACCCACACCAAGCCCTGGCAGCACATCACCCCCACCCTCATCCACCTCCACTGGCTCCCAGTCAAGTTCTGCATCACTTTCAAACTCCTGCTCCTCACCTACAAGTCCCTCCATGCCCTCGCCCCCCAATACCTGTCTGATCTCCTCCACCAGCACACTCCATCCCGATCCACTGATCTAGGTCTCCTCTCCATCCCTCGCACCAGGTGACGGACTTTCGGGGACAGAGCCTTCAGCGTGGCGTCCCCTACCCTCTGGAACTCTCTCCCCCCCGAAATCCGCAACGCCCCAGCCCCCAACCCTGGACACCTTCAAAACTGCTCTTAAAACACACCTCTTCACCAAGGCTTTTCCCCATCAGTTAGTTTAGATTAGATTAGGTCCATTATCCCTTACCTGCCCTCATCCCCCTTTTTTCCCTACTTCCCTAGCCCTATTTGTTGTCTTGATTGTGAAGCGACCTTGGGTTCTATGAAAGGCACTATAGAAACTTAATCTATTATTATTATTATTATTATTATTATTATTATTATTATTATTATTATTATTATTATTATTATTATTATTATTATTATTATTATTATTATTATTATTATTAATGTCAAGGCTCTCATCCACATTCATTCATTTTCTCCCCCTGCTCTCTCTCCCATGAGCTCAACTAGGCCTAAATAAATACATACAAGTCATAATACAAAATAATGCTTGTATTTGTGTCCATACTAAATTTCATAAACTAAGTTTCATTCTAGGAAGCAAGGCATTTGTTTTTCATATTCACCTGTAGAGCTAACAACTCAAGCTCAGAAATGTGTGCTTGGTCTGTTTGTGGTGATTATTAATATATAAAAAACCATCATGCCAGTTGATTGTCCAAGAGGCAATTTAGGTCTAAAGGGCAAGCTGAGCTTGATGCAATGGTTTGGGAGTTTTTCTTTTACCTTTTCCATTGTAGGTTTTCAAATGTGGCCTTTTATTATTCATAATTGACTACATTAGGGTCATATAGCATTCTATAATAGTAAGAAGAAGAAGAAGAAGAAGAAGAAGAAGAAGAAGAAGAAGAAGAAGAAGAAGAAGAAGAAGAAGAAGAAGAAGAAGAAGAAGAAGAAGAAGAAGAAGAAGAAGAAGAAGAAGAAGAAGAAGAAGAAGAAGAAGAAGAAGAAGAAGAAGAAGACGCCAATTAAAAACCACTCAAACCACTTGAACTACTGGGCATTAATGTTGCCATCTCATTGTCCATGAGCACAAGGAGGCAATACCAGTCTACTGACTTCCTGTAGTTGTTTTACTCCTTTCCAGTTCATACATACAGACTGGCTCTGCAATAGTGCCCTCTTCAGCTCATGGGAGAAATGATAATGACTGACGCTCTCTAGAATCCAGAGACAATCAGAAATCATCTCCTGGATACTCTCAATCAAACTGAGACAAATTATAGACCTCATGATCTTGAAAGTGTATCTTTTTTTATTGCAATAAGAATGACATTTATATAAATAAATAAAAACATTTTATTAATTAATTAAAGGTGATATAGATAAGATTTTAGACTAATCATTTAAAGCTATAATATGTAACATTTCCGCATTAAAATATATAAAAACAACTAGACCTATGTTAACACATTCACGGCCAGGGGTCACTGTTTACCTTCTGTATAGAACGCCAGTGCTGTAAGTCAATGGGGCGCTTTGTTCACTTGCGAGTGCTTAAAATATATCTTATATTATAGCTATGGGTCTAATACACCCGTCGATTGTCAGTGAGTTGCTTCCAGTCAACATGCACAAAACAACAGATAGTTTTTTCATCCGTACATTTCTGTTTTATATCGTTTTGAATATGAGTATAGTTTTGGTGATTCTTAGTAATCCCAGGAAAAGACACGATAATAGCGTTTTAGTGGAATCCACTAAACACTAGGGATGGGTACCGAATTCGGTACTTTTAAAGGTACTTACCGAAACACGTCGGTACTACAGAGTATCGATTCACGTGCGATACCGTTGTAGGTACTTCAACGTTCACACTAGGGCTGGGCGATAAAACGATAACGATAACTATCGCGATAAATTATTTCCTCGAAATAAACATGAAACGTGGTCGCAAAGTTTCGATATATCGATTTTCCAAGCTTGGCTCCGTTCAGCCTCGGCTCAACACACTCACTAACAACAACCAGCGTTACGTGATGACGTACTTACGCACAACAGCTAACAACCAATCAGTGAAGGAGATGGCCGAGACCCGGAAGGAGGTAGGACTCACTCAACAACAAGGCTTGCTAGGCTAATTAGCTTGCACGGCATTGTTTTATATATTTACGTGCCGAGTATGTGTGTGTTTTGAATTCTGAGGCCACGTTTATGGTAGTGTGGGATATACAGTGGACGCCGTTTCAATATATTGTGGCGGAAGAGAGTATTTTAGTGTCATATTTAGCACATTGTCATGGAATACTCCGCTTAGAACCAACAGGCTGGCTAGGATAACTAGCTTGCACGGCACTGTTTTATATATTTACTTGCCGAGTATGTGTGTGTTTTGAATTCTGAGGCCACGTTTATGGTAGTGTGGGATATACAGTGGACGTCGTTTCAATATATTGTGGCGGAAGAGAGTATTTTAGTGTCATATTTATTGTCATGAGATACTCCGCTTGTCGGCTAACGTGCGCAGACTGATGACGACATCAACTCGACTTGAGACATTCGCAGCAGCATAAGAAGTTAATTAAACTTGACGGACATTATATCGACGATAATTATCGATATCGAATTATATGAAAATAATTTTATAATTTTATCGCGATAACGTTTTTGGTCATATCGCCCAGCCCTAGTTCACACACACAATATACGCTTACCTAGGATTTGACTTGATTCAACAACAAAGCAGTCGGGGCAATGGCAAGCCAAAAACGGTCGAAAGTGTGGTTATTTGAAGTTTGGATTTTTTTTCTCACAACTGAGGTAGGTAGATTACATTTTTAGAGACTAAAGTACAGAAAAAAGGTACCATTGGGTACCGGTATCGATTCACAGGTACCGGTACCGTATCGGTTCAAATGTGAACGGTACCCATCCCTGCTAAACACGTTGTAATTTTTCGCCTGATTATCTAATCATCCTGAAATCAACGCTAGATTATCGTTATTATCCCTCCTCATGCAAGGATGAAAAGGGCCCTGGAGCGCGGCGCTCGCCCCCCCCCCCCCCACCGCAGCCAACGGTAAACAGCCACACACAGTCCACACAGACAGCTTCAATCGCGGGAGAAAGAAATATCAGATCAACGCAAGATTGGATATATAGAGTCCTTACCTGGTCTCTGATGTAATGCAAAAAAAATAATCCAATTATCTGATCTGCTCGCCATTTGAAGTACTGGGCGTGGAGGTCCGTGCCACGTTCTCCAGCATTGCATATGGAGGGAGGGGGCCGGGGGCGGGGGGGGGGGGGGGGCGGGGGGGGGCAGCCTTTGCTGATGTATCGTTGAAACAGGTTACCTCGCCGGAGTAATTAAACCCTGCCCGCACGGCTCAGCTCGGCCCAGATAACAAACCACAGCGTTTCTAATGTAGTGCAGTTGCTGCCACAATGCGTTAGGGGGCGGTATTGACCGTCTGCAATCGCAGACACACTCAGAATAGTATGCACAAGGTGCCTTGATGAATTATGAATGGCAATAGCGAATAAAAGAAATAACGTGTTAAACGCGTATACGTGATTGGCCGTCAAGCGCTGGCTCCCAATCACGTATATATACGCGGATGGCCGCCATTGTGTTAAACATTTTGTTGAGTTGTGTACTGACATTATCCCAAATAGGGGCGACAGTGGCTCAGGAGGTAGAGCAGTCGTCTGGTAATCCTGAGGTTCCCGGATTCGATTCCCGCTCCTCCCAGGCAGCCTGTCGAAGTGTCCTTGAGCAAGACACTTAAAACCCTAACAGGTGTTAGGTTGGCACCTTGCTTGTTTGTGATTTCCTTCGGTCATGGCATGCGTTATATCCCCTTTACCTCCTTCCTAACCCACCCCGTAGCATGACAAACTGCCATACCTCCTTTATCACACTGTGATTGGCCGATTGGCTATTTATGGGTGTGATCAGATCACGCTTGATTGACAGCTCCCTTTTAGCTGAAGTAGATGTTTTAAATGTTTTTATTTTAGAAGCTATCATTTTATTTTCCATTCAAAAACTAAAACATTTAGCTATAAACTACCCTATCGTATCTATGAAATGGTTAACTGACTAATCCCTAACTAACAAACTAGGTTAGACCACCCAAATCTGTGTTTTTATTTAACTATATCTCCCAGAGTATGGTGCTAATGGTGCTAGCATTTTCCATTCACTTACATGAAGCGGTTAGCATTAGCTTTGCTGTGCTAACACTTTTGAGCTACTCTGTGATTAATACAGAGATTTAGGTGATATACCCCAGTCTGCCAGTAGCTTTTAAACCACGTCAGGCAAATTTGTATTCTCAATCTAACTAAAAGCAAAGAAAAGTGTAATGCATTTTAACAATGAAGACCACAACTTCTATGATCCGACGCTCCTCCACAAGATCAAGAGTGCAGTGGAAGTTTAGGATGACCAATACATTTTTTAAGGCTTCATAAAGTTATTTAAAAATTACATACATTTCAATTCAGCATAATAATTTGTGTCAGTGCTCAAAATTCTAGTTGTAAATATTTGTACCTAATGTGTCCTCTATCCACATTCTTACGTCAATTGGTTACAGGGTGGGGAATAATTATTTAACTGCACATCAAATGTCAGGACTTGCATAATGAGCTGCTAGCAAAATCATTAAATTACTAATCTATTTTGTGATGCCAAAACGGACATAATTATTGCACAGAGGCCACCTTATAACTAACAAAAAGGGAGGCAGCCCACGTCAAGAAAAACAGACCTTATGAAAATCATGTCTGTATGGTTACTTGGACTGTCTGGAGATGTCAACAGCCCTCCACCTGAGTGAGTCATCTGCAGGGAAAGGTTATGTTAGCTAACTTCACTAATGCCAACAGTGCTGCCAAGTAATTAAATTGAAGAGGCTCTTGAAAACAAAGTATTCCTTCCACAAATTATCTCTCTCTCTCTCTCTCCCCCTCTCTCTCTCTCTCTCTCTCTCTCTCTCTCTCTCTCTCTCTCTCTCTCTCTCTCTCTCTCTCTCTCTCTCTCTCTCTCTCTCTCTCTCTCTCTCTCTCTCTCTCTCTCTCTCTCTCTCTCTCTAATCATTTGTCAGTGTACCATATACAGGAAATATCTCTGTTATTATAATGACAATATAATCATGACATTTGAGACTATCTAATTGATTACTGTAATGTGTAAGTTGGTGTGCCTTGGGCCCAAAAAGATTGGCAACCACTGATCTATAGCACCTTTAAAAAAGAAAACGATGGTGGTCTTAATGTACCTTACTTATATAGCTAATGAGACTTAAGTGTATCATAATTGAGCCAATTAGTACTCGGAGGCTCTGGGAGTTTTCTTCTTAACCCATTCTCCGCCATTCACGTGTTAAGGCGGGTTTCTCCGCCATGCGTTGTCTGCCAATAACTCCGTAAGGCGTTTTTTAGATCAATATTTCATATTTTCGTCATGGTATTCATATTTCACCCACGGAGTCTTGGGTGATGCTGTCTGATCCATCACAACTCTGCAACGCTTCAATACCGCCACCTGGTGGCCGATCGGCGAGTTGCCAAACCGGAAGTTGCCCAAACCGGAAGTGGTCCGTCCCCTATTTTCGTCCGGCCACTCGCTTATCGTCCCGGGGCTCAATACAGACGCCGTCGATATAGATCTATGCCATAACTCAATAATCAACATGATTTGGACATGTATTAGTAATATACAAACCGGAAATGGATCGCATCGATCAACATCCCATAATTGGGATCTGTTTGCTCCACTCTCATCGCCCAATGGTACGAGGAGACTGGGGTGAGTTTCAGCGTTTTTCTTTACCATTTTCGATACAAACTGCTCTGACCAATATATCACCCATACTACATAAATCATTTATTTATTTCATTTATAGTCGGTCATTGAATTATAAACGACCCCCCCCCCCCCTCCGTTCACCCGCAGATGACCAGTCATGACGTTTAGGACCATGTACAGTTGAATTTTTTTTATATAACGTTGATCGGTATCAAACTGCATTTGATCATCTAATATATGCATTTATGCCTATATCTCACGTTCTATGAAATACTGCAGAAAACGATAAAAACATATTTATACTCTAGACGGTATTTTAGTATGAATGTGTGAATGAAAAAGTAAAACGTTCCTACATCCTGAATGATAGATAATTGATGTTGAATGGGCCATAGTAATGTCAATTTAGCAATACAATTTAAAAAGTTATAGCCCTGCAAAGAAGGTGAACATCTCCATAGACAAATAGCGCTGGCAGAGGATGGTTTAGGATGGATATAAGCCCGGCAGAGAATGGGTTAATAACTTCAAAATGCATCTAGCCTATTTTTGGTTTGACTTACCTGTAAACTACTAACTTTCTAAAACCAATGTTTCCCATGATCTCTTAGTTATTAGTTGTTAGTTATTACGTAATCGTTTTGTTTTTTATTTATTTAAGGACCAGTCAAATAGCTTGAGAAAGGATTCAAGTTTTTGAATGTCCATTTGCGTTCTCACTAGGTGCAGTGTGCACATACATTCGCTGATTGAGACACATATCATGTTTTTGAAGGTGTTTGTGTTTACAGTATAGGTGCACACACACGTGTGTTTGTGTTTACAGACCGTGCACACACACATGTTTATGTTTACAGTAGGTGCACACACATGTGTTTATGTTTACAGTAGGTGCACACACATGTGTTTGTGTTTACAGTAGGTGCACATGACACAATGACACATTTTCTGATTGAGACATCATGCATGGATGTGTGCATTCACATGTGTATCGGCACGTTAGGCCTTTCAACACTCATGGATACTGTAGATGGTATATAATGTCCCCTCTAGGGTTGCTAATGTGTCTGCTAATGCATGGCCAGATAGCCCCAGCGCTCAATCAAATGGAACAAGAGGAAAATAAGGGACCTGAAGTGCACGTGCAGCTGCACACATGCAGGCAGTGGCACACACACACACACACACACACACACACACATGCGCACGCACACACACTTACATTTGAATGTGAAGAAAAAAGAAAAAACTCTACATACGAACTAATATCAGCATTAGAGCTTTACAGGCTAGTCAGACAAAGAAAAGCATGAGGGCATGGCGCTATTCTAATACTGATATTTAGGACAAGAGCTGGGGCATAAAATAATCATCAATCTCGAATGCAGAAAGCACCTGAGGCAAAAACAGACAGAGTGGGCCGATGTGTGTGTGTGTGTGTGTGTGTGTGTGTGTGTGTGTGTGTGTGTGTGTGTGTGTGTGTGTGTGTGTGTGTGTGTGTGTGTGTGTGTGTGTGTGTGTGTGTGTGTGTGTATGTGTGTGTATGTGTGTGTGAGTCAGTGAACGTGGGATTATGTAAGCCAGCATCAGTGTGTGTGTGTGTGTGTGTGTGTGTGTGTGTGTGTGTGTGTGCGTGTGTGTGTGTGTGTGTGTGTGTGTGTGTGTGTGTGTGTGTGTGTGTGTGTGTGTGTGTGTGTGTGTGTGTGTGTGTGTGTGTGTGTGTGTGTGTGTTCTGGACCAAATTTGCCTGGTGGTATCTATGGAAACGATGATGAGGGAAGACAAGATGGTTCCATGAGAGGTTGGGTGAGATGGAAGTTCACCAGTTGAAAGCTTGGGAGGTAAAAGGAAGCTCCTTCTATATTCTGACGTGAAGTCCAGCCCCATGAAGCCTTGTTGTGGATGGATGGCACACATCAATCAATGAGCAAGAGAGTCTAAAATAGTCCACCACGTTGCTAGGAACCACAATGCACAATGAAAGCGACTATGGTAACATGGAACTTTTTTGCACACATGGCTGGTATGAGATGGTTGAGTAGTCTGGTACATGCCTATTAGGGCTGCAGCTATCAATTGTTTTAGTAATCAAGTATTCTACTGATTATTCCATCAATTTAGAAGAGCAATAGTAATATACAAAAGTTTCACCATGCTCACTCAGTTGAACACGGTGCAGCTGTCCGTATGTTCTAAGTTAATTTACTATTGACCATAGTAAAAGTATTTTTCTTATCCCTTTCACTACCACACTACAGACGGTTAACCCTTTGTCGTGCAGCAGTGAAAGGGTTATCAGTTGAAGCCCAGCTGTATGGTACCTCAGGCCTGATAGCTCTAAAGGAGGTTAGCATCATGATAGCCTAAAAAATGGCTATTGGGCAATACAGTTTTATGGGGCCATCTTAATGCTTCAGTGATGTTGAAATGGGATCTGTCACCAACTTCTCCTAAATCTTTACCTTATATATAGTCAATATATATAGTCATAACTCTATTAGAGTTGTTCCGATACCGATACCAGTATCGGAAATGCCGCAGATACTGCCTAAAATGCTGGTATCGGTATCGGCGAGTACCCTCTAATGCTGCGCTCCGCCTCCGATACCACGTAATTTATCAACAACACTGCGGTCTGTTGAGTGAGCATTATAAAACAAACATGTGTTTAACCGACCGTGAATTAAAGTGTCAATGCTTTTTGTCATTTTAACAGCAGATATTTTCTTAAATGCCATCCTCCCGACAGAGCGGTGTTGATGGGGAGCTCTGATGGGTTCGCTTGGTGGTGTTATTAGCATTGAACAGCTAACCGAAAGCTAGCGTTAACTAACGTTAAAGGTTTAGCCATAACGTTACCTTGGCTAAAGTTGGGGCTATTCATAATCCAGCAATAATGGCTGCAGACCTGCAAGCAAAGTACAGCAAGTTGGCAAAGGAGTATTCCAACGTAAATCACATTTTCACCAGTAACGCTAGTCTTTCCATCTGCCGGTAGCTCATGCTAGCTAACCTAGCTCACGTTAGCGTCGTCACTGAACCACCTCGCGTACACAATTAATGACATGTTGCGGACAGCCATATCGGTGACAATGTTTAGCTTTTAGTGCCAAATGATAAGAGTCTGAGGCGGAGTCTCAAAAGAGAATGTTGAATATTTATTGTGCAAAAATCACAACAGAGCCTCTACTACTAACTGAACCGGAGCCTTCTGGTAGCAAGTGCAGCAACTAATAATGTCCGTGTGGATCATTGGAGTAGGGTATATCTGCAGTGCTGCAGCCCCACTCATTGATTAATGATACTAATAATACAAATCTATACAATCACCTGTTGTTGAATAAATACCATTACTTTCTAGTTATTACAAAAAAAACAGTATATATAAAACAGTAGCTGTATATTAAAAAAATTTAAAATAATAATAATTATAATTTATATAATTATTTTTTTTATTAAATTTTTTTTAATGTATGCACTGGTATCGGATCAGTATCGGTATCGGCCGATACCCAAAGCTTAGGTATCGGATTCGGATCGGAAAGGAAAAAATGGTATCGGAACATCTCTAAACTCTATGGGCTCCCTCATAGTTGATTATTTATTACATGTGGAAAACTCACATTTGACAGATTTGTCAATTAAATCAACAAATCGATTAGTCAACAAAGTCCTATCACTATTAGTCAGTTAGTTAGGTTAGTCCAAATATTACTAACACTTGGAAATCTTTCTGTAAATCAATTTTCAAATAGACGTTAATGGTAAAGATGATGATGTGTTTATTATGCAAGCAGACTTAAGAGTGTAGCACATAGAATAGCCTAAATATTACTCGGCATACTGGGTTTAATATTTAATTAACCTTATTACACATGACTGTCACACTATATGATGAGTACAATCCAGCTGAGTTAAGTTGATCAAGAGAATGAGAGAGAGCACAAGAGCAAGAGTGAGTGAGAGAGAGAGAGAGGGAGAGGGAGAGAGAGAGAGAATTACTTGTAGCGTGAAGTCCAGACACAATGGCGTTAACTGGGTCGCCGTTGTAAAGCGGCTTCATACCAAACAGCTGGAGAGATGGGGACACGACTGTGAGTCACGGGGGAGGAGTCCATTTATGGAGGGGAGAGAGTGAGGAGGAGGAGGAGGAGGAGGAGGAGGAGGAGGAGGAGGAGGAAGAGGAAGTAATGACAGGAGGAGGGTGATTAAAACCAGGAGTGTGTAGTGTACAGCTAGGGAGTAGGATGGAGAAGGGAGGAGGCAGTGAGCAGGAGGGGACATGAATATGGGAAATTAGGAACAGGACCTCACTTGGCAGATCCTGAGGTTGTGATCATCAGTCCAAAACAAAAAAAATCAACAAAGTGCAATACCAAGTGGGGTTTGAAGGCATAACATATTCTCCCTTTAAGCCATATATGTAGAGAGAAAAAAACACTGTAGCTGATAATGCATTGACAAATAATACTTACACTTTTTTCTGACTAATGATTATAACATAAGAGCAACAGGCCTATATCTATGTCAAACCTCTCTTCCTCAGAGTTCAAGAGATAGTGTCTAAACAGTGTGCTGCCTGGCATTTGGGTGTGCGACTATGAATGATGTGATTCTAAATTATTCTTGGGGGGGGGGGGGGGACTGACTTGCTCACATAAATAATAGCTTATATGATGACCTGAACCTTGAACATCTCACTGGATTATAATTGGCAAATGTGCGGCTACTCTGGCGAACAATTCGGACCGGACAGAACTTCAATAAACACAACTGGGGTGAAGCAGAATTTGGTGTCACTCAACCCTTATTAATAGGAGCACAGCACAGGTCAGAGTGGGCCACGGCCACGCGCTCCAAAAATCACAGAAAGGCGCGTGGATAACGGGATATGATTAGCTAATAATGTCCCATGAGCTACAACAACATGCAATATCGTCACTTTGTAGCGTAAAACATGTTATATTTGTAACATATGAAAAATATAGCCTACAGTTGAGTTAGTATACCCTTTCTGGCGCTTATAGCCTCATCATTTATGATGAATTGAAAATGGGGGACCCTGATGTAAACAAGACGAAAGTCTTTCTCTGGTCTGCATCCCCTTAACAATTGTGTGTATTGAGCTGTACTGTACTGTACCCATTCTGCAATCTGTTAATAAAGTTTTCAATCAATCAATCAATCATATTTGTATTTAGGCGACCACCTCGGACAGTGTAGTGTTGTTGGGCAACCTTGTTCACACACACCACGTCGGCATCAAGCCACCCTGCTAAATCTACTGGGCAATTAGGGGAGAAAACACTGCTGGCATTGTTCATTGTTGTATGGTTGTATTTGTCTAATGGGTGTATAGACGACGACAATAACCGACTGGGCTGTATTAGCTGTGGCTAACTCAGTAGCTGCAGGTCCTGTGGTAGTAAGAGCTACATCGAGACAGCAAATAGCCGACTATACGAGACACTGCTGGTTTGCCTTTGTAGTCCATTCAAAGCACACAACCCGACATTGCAATTATCTGGCGTTAAATGTAACGTTAAATGTAAGACTACTGTACCTTTTGCGCGGCTGTCTTGGTGTTCACAAAATCATTTCTTGGAATGGATGCGTTGTTGTTTATGATGATGTGGTGGTGGCTGGCGTCCCTTGTTTTCATCAATCCGTCTCGTCTCCTTCAGGAGTCGTGTCTCGTCGGCTGACAGCTCTCCAGCTCGAGATGACAAAGACCCACCCATAGCGACCAATCAGATGCAGATATTCTGGAAACGGAGGAAAAGACGCGTGTGTATTGGTTAGTGGTACTGTCAGTCAATCTGTCACTAAGGGCGCACCTTGGTCTGGGGCAAGACACCTGCCATGCGAGGATGCTGCGCGCAGCCTAGGTGTTATTATTAAATCAATGAAGTGATGACATAGTCGAAGGAAAATTGAAAGGACATTCTGTTGGTTTAAAACTGTTGTAAAACCAACGGAGTAAAAGAGAAATACGTCAGTTGGATTAGATCAATGTTATTATTATAGGCTGGCTGGTGTAGCATGGTGTAGTCTCTAGGCCAGGCACTTAGTCGCAGATATTCTTACTTTTACAATAGGCTATGCATCATGAAGTAGGCTACTGTTCAATGTGTAGACTAATCAGAACTGCAATCCTTGGAAGACAATGAAATCCTAACAGATTACATTTATGGGTGTTAAAGAAGGTAATCTGATTACAAAGAACATCCCACAGTTAGAAAATAAAGAAAGGCTACTACTGTACATTTAGATAATAGGTTTAGGATACTTGTTGGATTAGCCAACTCAGAAGGGGAAAATGCATGTTGATTTTGAGATGAAGCTATAAATTGCGTAGAACTATTTTGCACAAGTGAAAGTAATTGTAAACCCTCTTTGCATATTATGATGATTGTTGTGAAGGGCCAGATTAAACCGAATATATATATTTATTTATATATATATATTTAATTGTATTTGTATATTCTCTAATATTCCTTGATATCCCTTGTATATTCCTTGTACAATATGCATTGAATATCCATTCTAGCCTACTGAACATCCCATAATAGTCTCCATTCTACTATTGGTCGAGACCTTGGTGCCAGGCTGCCATACCCCCCAGACCCAGTTCAAACGTACCGCTCAACATGTACGAACAAGTCCTAGTTCCGCGTAGGAATCTGGCTACCGCACCACTAACGGTACTATTTGTTCATAGTGCGTATATATACTGCGCTACTAAAGTAGGATTTTCTTTTTTAGTCCAGTTTCTTACCCTCCAATAGAGTGACAGACGTAAAGCCTCCCCGCGACGCCACGTGTGGGAGTAAGGCCAAGTTCGGCCTACCATCTGTATTGAGACATCGTGTATATTAATATTTGAATAGTCATATTTGGCACTATATCGTCGAGTTGGACGTAGTCTATTAAGCTAATAATAGTCTATTCATATGTAGTGCTTCGTGCGGTGAGAATACTATCGTAGTCAGTACCCCATCGTTTCGGGCAGAGAACTGGCTGCTTATCCAGGGTGGCCGACCCCATGTGAGGCTGCACCCGAGGAGCCCCAGAGCCGACGAGCGAGTGGACCTGCATACCGGATTATTCTACCGACGACAGCCCGCCTTCCCAGGCACGGATTATGCTTTGTATACAGTGATTATTCTATGGATAAAGACCAACACTGCCGTGTGTTGGAAACCCCCCCCCCGGAGAGGACGACAGGTGAGGAGACGCTCTACACGACGAGGTCGCTTCACGTCTCTCCATCGTGGACCGAAGGAAGCCGGCCCACAGAGAGTCCAACTGCTTTCATCTGTGGATCGAGGATCGCTGAGGCACCGAGCCGCACAACCGTGGGTTCTCCCAGGATACCCTCGGCCAGACGGATACAGCCAGACTCTACCCCCCCCCCCCTTCTCCAGTTGTCTTACAAGCGACCGGAATTCCCCCCTAGTGTATCCAGTTCTATAATCATTAAAGTATCATTGCTATTATTCCTTAACTATTCCAGGTCGTATATGTACCACCTGCGCCTTCAGAGATTGGACATTCTCTATTGATATACCGACGAATACTCTTGCCATAAAAGTGCATACTAATTCCCATTCATAAATGTGATTGATTTGATTAAGTGCTTGCTCTACACACCATCGCTGTGTAGAAATAAAGACCTATTTCTAATTCGTACATTTGTGTTGGATCCGTTTCATCTACGTGACAGTGTTCATCATAATATATTTATGCCGAGTACTGGGTGGCCGAATATTAAGTACAAAGGTAGTGGTAGTAAGTATCATATCTAGTAATACAGTCAGGGAATTGTACCCCTCAGTTACAATGATAGTATTGAAATTCAGACCATAAATTGTTCTCTCTCAGAGCAAACAAACACACCTACAATATTTAACACATGCAGACACCATCTATTACCATTCATTATAATGAAAACACAATAATATAATATAATACTTATATAATGTGAACACACTCGCACAACATACAGAGATCATCCACTGTCATTACTTTGAGCTGCATTGAAAGGTGCTATATAAATAAATATTATTATTATTATTATTAGATAAGAAAAAAGGCCCAACTGTGTTGACAAGTCACTAGCCTATACCAAGGACAGCTGACAGACAGTAACCTATCATGTTAGGTGTTTAGTTTAGGGGGCGGGGCAAACATAGACCAATGAAAGGAGATCGCCCGCACTATTTCTATTGCATTGTTACACACAATTACACTATTACATTAGCACACTAGTACGCTCTTACACACTATTACACACTATTACGCTATTAAACACTATTAAAAACTGTTATAGTAGAGCATGGGGGGTGGTTACCCTGATAGTAGTAAATGTATGTACTACTTTCTCTCTATGACAAATGGTTCGTGAGATATGAAAGGGGGCTGGTTAATTTTAATGGACAATGATGGTGTAATGGGAAATATTAAAGAGACAAACGATGAGCCGTTTACATTAATGATTCTGAGTCATTATTAATAGTAAATAAGAAAGTTTATTTCATCCGTGGCCACAAATGAAAGATCAGTCTACAATCAGAGACAACATGTTAATACAGTAGTGTCTGACCATAGAATGATCAAGAGCTCTGGTCAGACATACAATTAAATACACAGTTGTCAGACGTAACATAATATATCAGATATGATGACGAAGGTAAACAAAAATGGTTCTCAGTCACTGGAAGCAACAACAACTTTGTTATGACTGGGGAGATGTCAGTACTTTGGAGTCTTTTTTTTTTTTTTTTTTTTATATATTGGTCTTTTTCCCCCTCCATTTTCCTCCGATTTTCTCCCATCCGTTAGTCGTATGCCAATTCCCAGTCCCTTCCTGGTCGCTGCGCTTTACCCCCCACAGTCAGATCATTTGGGAGAGTGGAGGCTACCACATGCTTCCTCCGACACACGTCCAGCCAATCACCGCTTCTTTTCACCTGGCAGCGCGGATTCTCATTGAGAGGGCGTAGCGTGTGGGAGGACCACACTATCCCCCTCACGTCCAATCCGCGCTTAGCAGGCGCCCCGACCGAACTGTAGGAGTCGCTGTTTTACAACGACCCGGACCCACCCCGCCAGCTTCTCCCACCCTCTGATACAGCCAATTGTATCAGTGCAGACGGCCAGCCAAGCTGGTGACAACCCCGGAGCTGTGAGCTGGATTCGAACAGGCGATCTTTGGAGTCTTCTTAACACTTTAACTGCCACACACGAGATATCTCGGGTTTATTTGTATGTGGTTGAAAGCCACTCACGAGATTTCTCTGATTTTTTATTTTTTTATCGATCTGAAATCATATTGCATCACGCGAGCCTACCCGAGTATACACGAGCGGCGCCGGAGATCATATGTGGAAAAAAGCGCCCCCTATCGTCTTTCAGATGACATAAGGGATTTTGGAATGGACTCAATGAAAATGGATGGGGAAAAATATCCGGTACTCCACATTTTCCAGTCCACTGATCCAGCCGGGGTTACCACAGTTCATTCTGGAGCCTCTGAGCCCCGCTGATCACGGAGTTCTACTGTATCGCGTTGGATCTATACACTTATCGATTTTTTCGAATGGTGATCAGGAATTGGAATATACCAGTTGGATACCATCTGGTAAGGACTATATGTTATCAGTGTTAGGATAATCAGACTAATTTTGATGAAGTTATAAGCTGTTTTGTGAAATGGGCTCTTTCGGTTTCACTGTAAAAGTCCAAGATGAAATCAACGCAGCGATTATCCGTGCGCGGCCCGAATGTGCTTGCGTGCACGTATAATATTGATCATCTAGCGTTTATTTGAAAACGATTCATAAAAAGGCCGACGAATATCAACGTTGTGGAATATTCCAGTAAAAGACAATTTTCATAGAATGGTCCAGAATGGGCTGTTTTTTATCTCAAAACGGGTGCTTTTCTAAATGCTCTGAAACGGAAATGACGCGATAAAAAACCAATCTGCCTTGACAGCACTGACTGGAAAATAGTCTTTGATAATGCGATGGGCAGATTAGACACATAGCCATAATTTAAAACATTGATTAGGCGATATTAACGTTAACATTGGCGCCGATGGTGGCATTCAGGGGGTAAAAAGGAAAACCCGGCGTGGCACTCAAAGTGTTAAAGAGACACACACACATTAACCAGTCAAGCTGGTCACACTGAAAGTCAAGCTGTATAACATGATATCTCAACACAGATCTATAAGGACATGATAATATATTTCCACGACAATGGAAATGAATTGCTAATGTTTTAATGCATAGGTATATCAATGACATTATTAGGTTCACTATGGCATGTCCTATGGCTTCAGCTGGGCCTTTCCCGGACCTCTCCTGGAGTTGGGTGCTGGTTTCTTGCGTGTGCTTTGATGGATTCTGGTTGGTTTTCATTGTTGGGCTCCCTCAGTTCGCTGGCGTTTTAGGGAATCCTTGTGTGGGCGGCTCGCTGCGGCTTCTGCAGTGTTTCGGGGTGTCCCAGGGATCCCAGTGTCGTCTCGGTCTGTCCGTGGTTCTGCATTGTCTTCTCATTTGACCGCTCTTGTGGCTGTCTGCTTGAGTGTTTGGAGTCGTGGCTCCTCTGGCCTGGCTGCAGGTCCTGGGGCACGTGATGTGTCATTCTTCCGTGGAGTTTGGGGGTGGATGTGTGGGATTCTCTGGTTTCCTCGTGGTGGCAAGGTCGCCGGGACCGGGGGGGGATGCGGCCCATGGGGGTGGCATTCCCATTGCCTGGCATGAATGAATGAATGAATGAATGAATGAATGAATGAATGAATGAATGAATGAATGAATGAATGAATGAATGAATGAAAACTTTATTTAACAGATTGCAGAATGGGTACAATACAGTACGGCTCAATACACACAATTGTTAAGGGGATGCAGACCAGAGAAAGACATTTGTCTTGTTTACATCAGGGTCCCCCATTTTCAATTCATAGTGACATTTATGACATACACAACATACATGACATTTATGGCATAGGGACATATAGGTATTTAGTACTGATACATTTGTGACATAAACGGTATTCAAATATACAGTACTGTTACCCCTAGATCCTGACAGAGTATATACATATGATGGGGAGGGGACTGTACATTAGGAGGGGGTGGGTGGGTGGGAGAGAAATATACATACGGCGGGGAGGGAATATATACATGCGGTGGGGAGGAGACTGTCTCTTAGGAGGTGGTGGGGGTTTTGGGCATTTACGGTGGCCAGTTTCGAATTGCAGCCTCCTGTAGGTGCTCTTTAAGAGCGGTTTTGAATGTGGGTAGGGATTCACATTCCTTTACAGCTTTGGGTAGGGCGTTCCACATTGTTGTGGCATAATTGCGAAACGTGTTTAGTCCCTTGTTTGAGCCGAATCTGGGTTTAACATGATTTGTTGAGCTTCCTCTGGTGTAGTGGTTGTGGTATTCACTGACCTTTGGGAAGTATTTTGACATGTACATGGGCACCCCGGTCGTATAGTGTATCTTGTAGACCAGGCCCATTGCAAGTTGCTGTACTCTGTCGTCTACTCTAAGCCATCCTAGGTTGTCAAAGTGGGCAGGGGTGAGGTGGGTTCTGGGGTTCAGGTCAAGTAGTAGTCTGACCAGTTTGTTTTGTGATGTTTGTAATTTTGTTTTAAGCGCCTTTGAGGTGCTTTGGTACCATGAGGTGCATGCATAGTGAATGAGTGCTCCTGCCAGAGTCTTCAGGGTATTCTTGTTTACCAGAGAGGAGATCCGGTACAAGAATCTAGTTTGTTGGTTGACTTTTTTTTATTACATTGGATGCCATTTTGTCACAGGAAAGATTTGCCTCTACACGCATGGCATCCTCAAGGCTCAACTTGGCCCTATATTTTGTTTTCAGAGCTGTCATGGATGAAAAGCCAGCTTCACACAGATATGGTCTGGAGGAGTGGGGAGGGTAGCTGGTCCAGCTGGCATGTAGTCGGACGGTTCGACGTTACCAGTGTCAGAGTCTCGGGTTCTGTAATGGGAGAGAAAGATGACAGAGTGAAGGATGAGGTTCTCGATTCAGCATTTGGAATGGGTGGGGGTTGGGAGAAGGAGCTGCGGATGTTCTCCACTTTTTCCTCAAAGAAGATCGCGAAGTCTTCGGCAGAGAAAGATGGGGGTGGGGGGGGTGAGGAGGGAGGACATAGTAGCATGCAGTTTGCGAAGATTCTTGGCAGAGGCCTCGATCCTATGGTGAAAGAAAGAAGCTTTGGCATTAGTAATGGTCTTGGAGAATGTTAACAAGAGGTTGTGATATGTGTCGATGTCAGCAGTGAGGCGTGACTTTCTATACTTCCTCTCAGCTGCTCTCAGGACCTGTCTTTGTTCTCTCACTGGATCTGTCAGCCATGGACTGGGTGGGGAACGGGCAGGTTTCTCAACGAGGGGAGAGAACTTGTCGAAGGAGGTTGCAAGGGCTGAGAGGAGGGTGGAGGTTGCCATCTCTGTGGAGAGAGCAGAGAAGGTGTCACTCAAAGGTAGAGCGGATAGTATGTCAGAGGAGAGCGTGGAGGGGGATAGGGAGGGCAGGTTGCGTCTGAGTGAGACGGTTTGAGTTGGGGTGAAGACCTTTCGGTTAAGCATGAGAGTTAGTGAGAAGGATATGAAGGAATGGTCAGATACATGTACTGTAGGGGAGTTACCGTGGTGTTAATAATGCTGGAGTTACGGGAAAATATGAGATCCAAGGAGTTGCCTGCTTTGTGGGTGGGAGGCATGGCAGTGGGAGTCAGGTCAAACGATTGTAGGAGGGAGACCACTATGACTGACTGAGATGAGTCAGGCAGGTTGAAGTCGCCCAATAGAAGGAGAGGGGTACCATCTTCCGGTAAGGAGCTTAGAAGCATGTCCAGCTCATCTGTGAAGTGATCGAGCGGACCTGGAGGGCGATAGAGTGTAACAATGGTGAGATTGAAAGGATTAGAGGAGGATTATTGTCCTCCTTGGGTTCCTATTAGTCCTAGGTCAATGTCTGGCAGCAGTCGCTGCCCCCTGTTGTGGAGCCTGGAGGCCGCTAGTCTGCCACTATGGAGCTGCGACTCTGTGCTCAGTGATGCAGTGAGGCACAGTGATGCATTGTATAGTCTGATGGCTGTTGGAATGAAGGACTTCCTGTGCCGTTCAGTGCTGCATTTGGGTAGTGTGAGCCTAGCACTGAACATGCTCCTCCTGTCAGCCAAGTCTGTGTATAGTGGGTGGGAGGGGTTTTCCCTGATGGCCTGGAGCTTAGCAAGGCTCCTCCTCTCTGCCACCCTCGCTAGGGAGTCCAGCTCCACCCCAACCACACTACTGGCCTTCCTGACCAGCTTATCCAGCCTGTTTGTGTCCCCTGCTCTCAGTCCGCTGCCCCAGCAGGTCACAGCGTACAAGATCATTATGCTATCATGAAAACTTTCAACCACATGCACGCTCCTACACCTGCCTGGCCACGCCCACATCCGCTCATATAAGCGGGGCCATGGCCATACTACCAGCTCCTTCCCCAGTCTTTCACCGCCGAAACGGAAGACACATGGGGTCCTCAGTGAGTCAGAGCAGAGCGCTCGCCATATTCATATAACTAGGGTTATAGGATAACCTTCGTTATATTTCATATGGCTTTACGCTCTGCTCTATTGGAACACAAGAGCGGAGCAGAGCGGAGAGCCCGACAGATGTACCCGCTGAGGTCCCCTACAACCATCAGAATCCGGGGAGGGTCCGTGCCCCCCCGCCCCCTAGTGAGGGACGGGAGGGAGACCGGAAGAGGGAAGAGGGAACAGTACCTCAAATGCACAGGGTGAGCATACCGTGGGACTTACCTTTGTTTAGAAGGGCCCGCGACTACTCGGTCGCGCATCCTGCATGCCACCAGGGAACGGACCTGAAGCAAAAAACCCACATCACAGCCCCCAACATCGCGGGATCGGGGTCAAAAAGCCCCGACCCCGTGGCAAGGCCGTAGCAGCGGGGCGCGGAGGAGGCCCCAGCCCAAGGCCACATCCCGGGGGCCAGGACCCCCCAAAAAAGGGGCCTGGCGAGGTCAATGAGGCCGCGGCATCGAGACATCACCAGACGGTCACTGGTGACACCACCTCCCACATCGCCAGCGTATCGGACAGGGCCTACAATAGGTGAAGGCCCTTCTCCACCTGGCACGCTGCTCCGAAGTGCTCCAAGGAGGCTTCCCCCCCACAATGTCGTGGGGCCAGCTGGCGCACCGGGGAGACAACCCTCCAAGGAGGTTGATCCCTCAATCCAGGCCGACAGGTCTTAACAAGAGCAGAACTCGACCTGCGCCCGGAGCACTGCGGACTAGACAGGCGCCTAAGGGGCTAACTATAAGAACAGTATCCCGGCGGAAAGGGTGTTCGGTATGCCGTGCACCATGTCACAATCTCATGGGGTCACGAACCTCGCGGAGTCGGAGTTAAGCAACTCCGCCAGCGAACAGATTCCACCACGAACCCTGACCCTACCAATTTCTTAATCCCGCAGGGTCGAGGTTCAGAGAAAGAGTTTGACACAATTGGCAGATGTCATGAAACTTGCGGGGGCATACTCTCGGGCAGCCGGGGTCAGACCCGGGCTCAACCGGAGAGTCGGCTCTGCTACCAACACACCGGGGAGACAACCACCCCCCTATGTTTATTAACAGAAAATGGTTGCTCCCTTAACCCATTAAGAAACCCCGGAAACATAACTGCGCATATACACAGGCTATACAATGCAGTTCAAGGCGTTTCAGGTTTAAAAAGGGTTAACCCAGGCCAACAGGTCAACGAGGGCAAGGCCCGACCTGGGCCTGGAGGACCGGGACCTACAAAGGGATGCATAGAGGAGTTGACAGAAGCAGCCTCCCCGACAGCCCCCTCCCATCCCCGGTTTAGCAGGGAGGGAGGTGTGAACGCACCGCTCCCGGTGGCCCACCTAACGGGTGTGAAACCCCCCCTGCCAATGTTTGATCTACTCCGTCATCTCCCCCTGGAGATGTACGCGAGTCCTCGAGTCTAACCTAGTGCACTGGTGCTCGGTAGAGATAAAAATCTCCTTCCCAGCCGACCGCATAAAAAACGCTGTTTTTATGATGTTGGGCAACCAAGGCGCGCCGGTCCCAAAAAGCGGATTCAATCATTGAAAAACACCCTGGGCCCGCGCTGATCGGTCTTGTAAGACCAAACGCTGATTTATGAAACAGCGTGTATGCTCGTAAAGAGCCAGAGAACAGTGACGGCGAATTTCGAACAAGAAAGAGCCCCACAATGTTTCCCCTCGCTGTCTGGGATGAGCAGCAGGAAGCTGGTACTATAGACACTGGCTCTTATACGACGAGCCTGGGAATAAAAACCGCATCAATTCTGCTCTTTATGTAAAAGGGGAAGACAGCGGTTTTCCCAGAGAGACCTCAACGTGAGTGAAACAATTGAAAAAGGTTCATGTAACAGATTGGACCAAGTAGACAAAACTGCCCAATATACACTACTGTTAGAGAGCAGAGCAGAAGGACCAACAGTCTCGACTGCATCGCATCATCTATCCTTTACAATGACAGCGGTCTGCAGCACAGGCCCTGTAACTCACGGACATGTCTCTTGGCCAATAAGAAAACGCACCTGTGACGTCTTCAATGGCCGGGGAAATCCCGTGTCCCACTATCCTAATTTGGTGTGGGAGACAGGGAAACCCCCCCCCTCCCTGTGACGAGAGAGAGAACACCTTCGTCAGGGAGACTGATAGGTAGAAAGGCACAACCCCTCTGCCAATCAGTTTCGTAAAGGATATAACTATATCCGGGGTGGGTATTTGTCACCCCTGATACGACGCAATAAAAAAGGCAGAGCTGTGACACCAGTTGTATAGTGCGCTAAATGAAAGCACATACACCTGTAGTGTAATAGCTTCACATTCTGCACGCCAACCACAGCTGATAACCTTGTTTGTGTAAAAAACGGGTTTTATCCACGGCTCTGGCCTACGTGCGAAAAACTTGCCACGCGCTATTTTATTTTTATTTTTTTAAATCTTTACCCTTAACTCTTTCAATGCCAGCAGGGGGCGCACGATTTAGTGCTTGAATGCCCACCATCCACTTCAATGTTAGCGTTAATATCGCCTAATCTATGTTGTATGGCTATGTGTCTAATCTGCCCGTCGCTTATCAATGACTCATTTTCCAGTCAACATTGTCGAAGCGGATTGTTTTTTTATCGGTTAATTTCCGTTTTATAGCATCTTGAAAAGCCCTCGTTTTCAAGGAAAATAAAAATATTCCATAATAAACTGAATATTCTAGAATACACAAAAACGTTCTAATTTTTCGGCCTATTTATGAATCGTTTTCAAATAAACGCTAGATTATCGATAGTATATGTGTACGTATGCACGCTATATAGGCAATCTGATATCTGATCTGATATATTTCCTGATCACTCGCACAGCCAAACAGCCACATCACACATAGGGGGAAAGCTTATATCTCCGTGAAAACAGGTCTGATTATCCTAAGACTGGTAAAATAGATTCCTTACCTGAGATCAGATGTTATCCAAAAAGATTATTCCAATTCCTGATCGCCATTCCAAAAATCTATCGCTTTTATTGATCCAACGCTACATACTGTAAACACATATTACACGCTGTTCTGATGGTCCACAATGACTGGGATCATCTCCGGTTACATGCGTGAGAAGTAAAATGTGGATTCCGGATTTTTCTTTTCTCATCCATTTTCATTGAGTCCATTCCAAAAGGGTGCATTACCATCTGGGAGACGATAGGGGGCTGGTTTCCCAACGGTAGACTCGGTTGATGAAATATGAATTCAGATCGATAATAAATAAAAATTCACGCTAATTGTCGTGGTGGGTATTCAGGGGGCGGGCTGATAACACGTGTTATGTCGTTTTGGGCATTCAAAGTTCTCCACAAAGTGTTAAGCAAAGAAAAAATATCAGACTGAAGCGAGGGACTCAAAAAGTCCTTGATTTACATGCTACATATGTACAACTCTGTAAGCTAACAATAGCACACCAGTTGCAGACTCAATGCTACGTTTTATCCTAAAACGTATTTACATGAAACACACAACCCTCATTGTACAATGAAGCCGTCAAGTTCACTTTTACCACGTAAGAAGGAACACTGACTTAGGTAGAGAGAAAGGACATAAGCCCTTGGCTAAGTGCTAGAAATACAGGCCTTGCAAGTTATACAAAACAGCAACCAAACTCCCAAGCAAGAACGAGACCCTAGCATTTTTAGCTGTGGGTTTATATTGCACATGAAGTAAACACACGTTTTGTTAAACAAAAAACAGTCCCCCTTCTTAGGAGGGACCCTTTATGTTATTAACCAAAATTATTTGGGGGGGGGAAGGGTAATGTGTCCTACCTGTACCCCCAGGTCGCAGGACAACTGGCAGCAACAATGGTGGTCTCCCTGTTGACGAGGCCTCTTGCTGGCGGGGCCAGTAGTGGCGACGGCTGGAGTCCTGCTCCGGCGTTTCGCCCATATACTGCGGCCGGCCGTGGTGCAGGCTGACGACATCTTCTGCCAGAGATGACGCCGAATCAGAGTGTCCAGGGCCCGCTATCTCCCCGCGGCTATCACTAACGGTTAGCCACAGGCTAACTGCTAGCTACAGGCTAACGGCTAGCTACAAGCTAACGACTAGCTATTGAAGCTGCGTAAGGTGGAGTGCAGGCCTGGTCACTCCAGATAGCCAACTGCCTAGCCCAAAGAAAGGGCAGACAACACTCGCCTCCCTCACAGGACGACGTTGCCAGAGATAGAGTGGCGTCGGCAGCGGAGCCCCATTTGTACGGGCCGCTGCCGCCCTAAGCTCGGGGACAAAAGACACGCAACTCCCTTGCATACTTTCCTCCGTCTCGCATCCCTCGTGGTGGGAGGCTCAACTCACTTTCTCTTTCTGATAGGCGGGAGCCAATGTCCAGTGCGGATGGCAGTAGGGCATCCCGTCTCGGAGGTGGGACTTGAACCCAGACTCGGAGTACGGGGCTCCCAGGAAAACAAAGCACACTCTGCCCGAGGGGAGAGAGCTCTGTCTTCGTGGGGCGTCAAACAAGAACTCCCCGCCCCCTCCATGTAATCCTAATTGTCCATCGGACGCTACAGGCTAACGGCTAGCTATAAGCTAATGGCTAGCTACTGTAGCTGTATCGGACGCGATGGAGAGGTAACGGAGGAATCCTCGCCTGGAGCCAGCTGTTCTGCGGGGCCGTATGCCTGAGCAGCCGAGCTCGCACAACTGACACATCTGTTTAGACCGTCCGCCCCCCGCCGCTCACCGCCAATTGACGTGAGCGAGCAGAGGCAGAGAGCCTGCGCCGCAAGACACCACCCACCAGAGAGACCGTCGGACCAGCCGACTGCCTCCGGCGGCAATAGTATCCAGCTGCACAGCCGGAGAGCAACGCTGGCGGCGGAACTGCCCAGCGACGCGCACTCCCCTCCGGGCGCTGCTGAGGCTCACCTGCCTGTCACAAACCTGGAGCAGGAAAGCCCCACTACGCCCCGAGGAAGCCCGAATGTGAAGCGCCGGTGGAGGTCAGAATAATCCTCTAGACTCTCCGGTGGTGACGACATTATTCTTTCTTTCTCCCGTAAATTAGTAAGAGAGGGAAAAACAAAAGACAATGCCAACACAGCTCCTATAACTAACTAACTACTTTCTTGAAGAGGTGCTCTACACGTACTTCCAGGTGGTGAAAGTAGGGAAGGAGCTGGTAGTATGGCCATGGCCCCGCTTATATGTGAGCGGATGTGGGCGTGGCCAGGCAGGTGTAGGAGCGTGCATGTGGTTGAAAGTTTTCATGATAGCATATGATTAAAGGGACAGTTCCAATAGAGCAGAGTGTAAAGCCATATGAAATATAACTGAAAGATCTTTTAATATCTGAATGCATTTGCATTGATTGTGTCACTTGCCAGTCTGCAGTGTGTGTGTGTGTGTGTATGTGTGTGTGTGTGTGTGTGTGTGTGTGTGTGTGTGTGTGTGTGTGTGTGTGTGTGTGTGTGTGTGTGTGTGTGTGTGTGTGTGTGTGTGTGAGGTCTTTTCTCAAACACCGGGCTCATCATCTGCTGCATCTGTTCTGATGGGAGCTGTGTGATGAGACCAGACCCTCGATCTCCTGACAGTGAAGTGGGATGTGAGACCAGCTCAGAGAGGGGAGGCCAAGTGGAAGATGAGAATGTAATTGGATTGGAAGATCAAATCAAATCAAATCAAATTGATTTGTAAGGCCCGACAACACACGTTAATGTCCCCATGGGCCGGACACGTCTTCTTTAAACAAGTCAAGAAGAAACATAACAATAAGTCAAGAACAAAACAAGAACACCATAAAGTCCAACAAATTTAAAATAAATGCAAATAAATGAATGAATGCGAACACTCCCAGACATACCCTACGCGAAGGTAAGGAAAAGTAAGCATATTAAGTGAATAGAATAGAAGTACTTAACCCAGCAATGAAACCACGTTGACAGACCACAAACCACTTTGACAGACCACGGACAGAAGACGGTAAGAAGCTGATCCATGGCCTCGTGGTGCATGTAGAACAGTCACTGCAATCTTGGCCAAGACCCCGAGACATCCACCACCTTGGTCAGCACTACGAGACAAAGATGGGGGGGGGGGTTAGAGAGTTCCCATGTTTGTAGTGGGCGGAGATGGAGCAATAAATACATGTAGTGAGCATATGCATACATGGTGACAGTAGAATCCTAGTATATAAGAAAATTGTGAAATAGAGTAATAGATAGAACTACTGCCAGCGTATGGATACAGGGTGAGATACAAGACAATAGCTCAGGGCCGTATGCCCCGAGGGGGCAGGAGGAGTCACTCAGAAGGTTCAGCACTGCAGGCCAGACAGAAGGCGGTATGAAACTGTTCCATGGGACCGGTTGAGACAAAGACAGAGGTTAAAAGGTTCTCCCATGTCTGCAGAAAAGCAGACATGGGAGAAAATAGACATCCTAACTAAACTAGACAGATTAATCTAAAAGTCAGTCCCCGACCAGGTGAGATCAGGGTAGGTTGAAGGAGAGAGAGAAAAGATGGGTCTTAAGCAGGGATTTAAAAGCTTCGACAGAGCAGGCGCCCCTGACGACGGCAGGTAATTTGTTCCACAGGTAGGGAGCGCGGTAGACAAATGCTCTGTGGCCGGCGGATTTCTTTTTAACCCTAGGAATCGATAGAAGCCCCGCATTTTGTGAGCGCATAGCACAAGCGGGCGAGTATCGGGAGATGAGATCAGATAGAGCGGTGCAAGCCCATTTAAAATGTTGTAGGTGAGGAGTAGCACTTTAAAGTCAGATCGGGCTTGAATAGGGAGCCAGTGTAGGGCGGCCAAAACTGGTGTGATGTGATCACATTTTCTAGTTCTAGTTAGTATCCGTGCAGCCACAGATGTCAATCACAACAAGCATTGTCACAAAGCTTAGTTATTTCAAGGATAATTGACCCACCCTCTATTCTTGATCCCCCAATCATGGATGTTGCCTTCCTTGGGACTGCTTCCAAAGCAACAGTTGTGATTGGAGGATCAAGAAAAGAGGGCGGGTTTGAGATAGATCAATTAATAGGTCAGTTTGATCTTAGCAAGACATTGTCGAATAGTTATAACCGATAGAACACACTGCATGGTCTATAATGATTTAACATCTGAGACCTTCACAGTGCAATGCATGTGTCCCACAAGGCTCTGTCCTGGGCCCTATTCTCCTATATGCTACCTCTCAGCAATATCTTACGCAAATTTGGTATTAACTTAAATGTTTACACAGATGACACCCAATTATACCTACATATTAAGCCAAATGATTCTTCTCAATTACAAAATATTGAGGCTTGCCTGCTTGCCATTAAAAACTGGATGTCGCAAAATATTCTACACCTTAACTCAGATAAAACTGAGATGCTTGTCGTTGGCCCCCCAAATCAGAGAGGCCTGTTTGAAGACATTTTCCTCAAAATGTCATGTCTCTCAGCTGCCCCAAACAAAACCTTGGAGTAATTTTTGATTCCCCCCTCTCATTTAATGCACATATTAAAAACGTCAAATATGTCCTTCCATCTCTGTAATATCGAAAAAATTCGGCATATTTTAACTTCTAAACGCTGAAACGCTAATTCATGCATTTTTCTCATCACGTCTAGACTACTGTAATGTGCTTTTTTCAGGCCTACCTAACTCAAGTGTCAAAAATCTTCAACTTGTGCAAAATGTGGCTCCACGGATACTAACTAAAACTAGAAGAATGTATCATATCACATACATTTGTCATAGTCACAGCACAAGCGTACTTCACTCCCCTTCCTTTTCCCCTCACATTCACCACACACTCCTCCTCATCCTCCCTTCCACCACGGAAGCCTCACGCCCTTGGCCAGCATCCCTTCACTTCCCGTCACTCAGCCCAGCTGCACTTCATCCCCCTGATTCACACGCTGTCAGGCACCTCACTCCTCACAGCTGTATCCGATCCCCCGTTGATGAAGACCCTACTTCTACCGGACGACGCTGACCAGAAGTCGTCGTGGTGTTAGTATCACTACCTAGGTACGACGTCTCGGCCTGAAGCCCTGCTAACCTGCTCTTGTGATTATTCCTTGCTCTAATCTGTTTCTCTTGTGCCCAGGACCCCCGTTCCAGTGCACCTTCCTGCCTGGACATCTCGTGCTGCACAAGGAGTGCTCTTGCTCTCTCTCCCGACACAGACCTGTGTCTTCTGCCCACAGCTGCACTGGGAGTGCACCTGTCCTCACCCCCCAAGAACATTCTAACGCCTGTCTATTGCACATTCCTGATGTAATACTTGTCTGCTTGGGAAATACCATTAAAACCCCTTGAAACGCTCCATTCTCCTCTCCTGTGTTCAGCGATTGGGCTGTGTTCAAAACCCACTTCTCACAACATTTTGTCCTCCCTACACTGGCTTCCCATCCAGGCCAGATCTGACTTTAAAGTGCTGCTCCCCACTTACAAAATTCTAAATGGGCTCGCACCACTCTATCTAAATCAAATCAAATGTATTTGTAAGGCCCGACAACACACGTTAATGTCCCCATGGGCCGGACACGTCTTCTTTAAACAAGTCAAGAAGAAACATAACAATAAGTCAAGAACAAAACAAGAACACCATAATGTAGCAGGGTGGATTATCCCTGCTTCGTGGGAACGGTTGCTGGCAGTCAGGAGGTAGCTGGACACAGTAGAACTCTGTCTGACTGCACCCTCGTCTTTGGGCCTGGGGCGTCGACTGGAGGCTGGTAGTGTGAGTGGATGGGGCCCGGGATTTACCAACATGGTCTGGTACTCTGGTCTTCCTTCCCTGCCGCAGGGCGGTCAGCAGTACTCCCCAACACGCTCCCACTCCTCCCAGTTGTTCCTTAGACCCTCCCACACCTCGTGACTGAATTGTAATCAAATACTCTGAGTTCCCCCCGCAAGCAGTACCCTCCCTCAATGACCCTAGAAACCTTACAATGAAAAGGGGAGAGTTGGGTAGGAAGAGGTTAATCATATATACGTTACCCACACCAAAAGAGTTAATGCTGGGCACAGGAATGGACACGCACACAGAACCCCATTCAAGTCTTTATGTTAATTATACTATCAGTTACAATTATTTAATAGGAGTGGTCTACTGGACTGAAGTCCTACTATAGCTCCGGTGTGTAACTCAATACCTCATAAACACGTATATTATGCACCCACCTCTGGGTTAATATCAGGGATAATATACTTCACTGTGTTTGACTCATCACCCACGTCTGGGTCTGCACCCTGTATAATACCTCAACAGGCTCTGATTATACGGCCAGAATAATACCTCCAAAGGCTTTAATTATAATGCACCAGGTCTGTAACTTCCCCACAGGGAAGGGTTAATTGAATGGGAAAATATTAATAAACACACATGTTATCACGCTCAAAGAAAAGGAAATAAAACAAAAGTGTGGACCCACAATTACCCAAAACAAAAGCCCTATGCTAATGCCGGCATGTAATGTTTGGGGTCTGTAGTTAGCAACTGCAGAGAGGCAGTGTTGGCTGAGAGTGTGTGCTGAGCGATGCCGACCTCTGCTGGTCGGCGCGCACTCCCGTGTTGCAGGCAGCCAGGTGCAGAGCTGATGCAGGACGCCGGCGAAGACAGCTGTTGACAGCCGGAGCAGACTGCTTGTAGGTCCACGCCCGTATCTGGCTCGCACACTATACAGGCACAGTAACTGCTATAACCCGACTACTGTGAACTCAGATATATTATTAGCCGCACGCTACCTATACCGCACACTGTAACTATTATAACCCGATTGTTAGTGCCTGGCTCTGCACTAATTGTTCACACACTATCGCTGGTACTGCTAGGATATCGTGTCCACTAGCAAGTACCTCCTATCACCCGTGGCTATCTCACGGGGCTCTCCAGCTTCACTTCTTCAACGGGGCTATTCCAAAAGCACACGCCCGCCGTGGCTGCGACCGTTCACAGTCAAGTCCAAAGCCGAAGAGGTTCTCTTTCCGTCTCCCGCTCCCATATATCACGTTCCATCTCTCTCCAACACTCTCTGTCTGCTACTGCCCCCTGCTGGTCCCGCCTGCCAGTCACACAAGGGGAGGATGGGGAATAGAGTAATGTCATTTATAAACCATCTTCCAGTGATAGAAGAAGGATACGCCTGTGTCATTGTTCGTGCGAATATAAATGAAACCAATTCGAATGTCTTGGTGTACAAAGGGGAGGTAAAAGGCAAGTTAGCACATCTGAATAATAGACTATTTTCAGGTCGCTACAATAAGGTCCAACAAATTTTAAATAAATGCAAATAAATGAATGAATGCAAACACTCCCAGACATACCCCACGTGAAGGTAAGGAAAAACTCACTAAAACCTAACAATAGGGAAAAATGCACCACAGGCAGTGTGGAGGAGAAAAACCTTAGAAGGGCCATTCAAGGGGGGATCTCCCTTCTTAGATGTCGGTGATAGTAGTGTTGCAGACTGACAGTTGGTAAGCATGCACTCATGTGTGTAGTGAAACACAGATGAGTGCATGCAATAGCAACTGAACATTTTGAAAAATTAAAGATAGAGCTGATAGCGATAGCAACTGAACATTTTGAAAGATTAAAGATAGAGCTGATAGCGAATCTATTTGAGGCACAGGGGCAGCGCAAAGAGGGTTGCGTCCTCCCCGTCTTAATCACGGGACGGTCATCGCTCCGAGACAGCCGGAGACAGGGAGATAGGGGGCGGCGCAGAGAGGGTCGCAACCTCCCCGACATCATTGCGGGACGTCCAGCACTCCGGTCTCCACTACGAGACCGCCGGAGACAGGGAGACAGGAGGGCACGCAGAGAGGGTCGCATCCTCCCGGTCTTCATCACGGGACGTCCGACACTCCGGTCAACACTCCGGGACAGCAACTCACAGGGAGACAGGGAGACGGGACAGGCGTTAGACAGCTCGCGTGATTGTAGTGGGCGGATATAGCAATAGATACAAGTGGTAAGCATATTATGTGAATAGAATAGATATATGAAGTAAGCATATTATGTGAATAGAATAGAAGTACTTAACCCAGCAATGAAACCACGTTGACAAACCACAAACCATGTTGACAGACCACGGACAGAAGACGGTGAGGAGCTGATCCATGGCCTCGTGGTGCATGTAGAGCAGTCACTGCAATCTTGGCCAAGACCCCGAGGCATCCATCACCTTGGTCAGCACTACGAGACAGGCACTCAGAGAGATGGGGGGGGGGGGTTGGGACAGGGGTTAGAGAGTTCCCATGTTTGTAGTGCTGCAGAAAAGCAGACATGGGAGAAAATAGACATCTTAACTAAACTAGACAGATCAATCTAAAGGTCAGTCCCCGACCAGGTGAGATCCGGGTAGGTTGAAGGAGAGAGAGAAAAGAAAATCTATCCGATCTCATTATACAATACTCGCCCACTCATGCTCTTTGTTCACAAGATGTGGGGCTCCTAACGATTCCTAGGGTAAA
Organism: Notolepis coatsorum; assembly: GCF_963971535.1. Lineage (NCBI taxonomy): Eukaryota > Metazoa > Chordata > Actinopteri > Aulopiformes > Paralepididae > Notolepis > Notolepis coatsorum. The sequence goes on along the minus strand of NC_140172.1, from coordinate 47,590,914 downwards.
AAAGAAATCCGCTGGCCACAGAGCCTTTGCCCACCGCACTCCCTACCTGTGGAATAAATTACCTGCCGTTGTCAGGGGCGCCTGCTCTGTCGAAGTTTTAAAATCTTCGCTTAAAGAACGATTGGCTGGAGATGACTGACACAGGCAGCACGCTTTCCAAAAAACACTCCATGATAAAGGTCTATCTAGCTCTGATGAAAGATGTACCTAGAATAAGCCTGAATAATTCCTGTGAGTCTATGGAACACCTCTGTAAGTTTTTTTATTTTTTTTATTCATTGTTTTGTATTTCTAATCAAGTACTCAAAAACAGCATTTTTCTACCTCAAGATCTTAAGCCGTTTTGAGGCTGGGCTCCAACCACTGTGTGGCCTGGTGGCAACTGCCACACCAACTGCCACACCAACTGCCACATAATTATGCAGCTGAGAAATCTCTGACATCACAGATATGCACATTTTCAGATGACTCAGTTCAGTGAGGGTGAATATTGTGAGAGGAGAATTGGAAGAATGCGCCAATATGAGAATTAGAGACATAGATCCTATTAATATAAGTCCACATAGCCAGGAAACAATGCTAAACACTGAAAAAGGCAATTTATAAGATAGTTCCCCTTTAAAACATCACCGGGTTGACGTTTAACTCAAAATATGTATTTAACCAGCTGGTTGCCTAAACGTACTGTAATCTTTTCTAACCACTACCTGAACCTCAGAAGTCCCAAAAAACGTCACAATATGACCTATATAAAAATCACATGTTGCACCTGTGTACCTTTCATGCATGCATATACTGTACACATCCATGCATGCACACACACACACACACACACACACACACACACACACACACACACACACACACACACACACACACACACACACACACACACACACACACACACACACACACACACACACACACACACACACACACACACACACACACACACACACACACACACACACACACACACACACACACACACACAAACACACACACACACACACACACAAACACACACACACACACACCTCACATAAATCATGTAACCTTGTGAGAGCGGCATGGTGGTGTAGTGGTTAACACTATCACCTCACAGCTAGAAGGTCCAGGGTTCGATTCCCGCTTGGAGATCAGGTTTTCGCGTTGCCAGATACCCAGGTGGTGTATCTCCCAGGCCTTTCTGTGTGGAGTTTGCATGTTCTCCCCATGCTCACAAGGGTGTCGTCGTCGTCGTCCCCCCCCCCCCCCCCCGATAAGAGAAACCCAATGGAAAAACATGCACAACCGATGGCTAACGCTGTCGCTCGCGTCCCTGACGAAAACGAACAGGAGCACTTGGATTGGTCCCCGGGGCACGGCCCCACACCGACCCCCTATCTGCTCCCGGCTGCCGGACGACGGGATGGGTCAAGTGCAGACTCACTCGCATCGGCGACCCAACTAATTGCATGTGTGTGTGTTCCTGTGTGTGTGCCGCCCTCGCATGTGTGTGTCTGCCTGCATGCTGAATAAAGACCAAAGTCCAGTTATTATTGTTATTATTATTATTATAACCATCCATTTCTTCTCTTTTAGTCTCTAATCTATTATATTCATTACTATCTCCCTCTCTCTCATGCTTTCTTATTCTCATCTCATCTCTCATCTTCAGTGAGTTCTGTAACAGAATGCAGACACATCTGGCAGGAACACAGTCAATTTGTGACAGTGTTGAGTAAAAAAATAAATAAAAGAAAAGGTGATGTTTTCAGGTAAGCAAGGTCTATATAGCAAGGAGGACCCCTATTGGTGCTAATCATGTATCACGCTGTTATCAATGGTTTCTAACACCAGCACAAGGAACTGACTCACTTAACTCAACCCCTTCTTGATTCATGCCGGGTACATAACTGTACCTTACACTTAAACATACAGGCAGCATCAAAAAAGAAAAAAGTGCTTATTCAATGCACAGCAACAGACAGAGAAATACATATCTTTGGCCTTCATCATGGCCTTTTTTATCCTGTATATAACAGACATGCTAAACAGTCATGCTAAACAGTCATGCTAAACAGACATGTTAAACAGTCATGCTAAATCGTCATGCTAAACAGTCATGTTAAACAGTCATACTAAACCGTCATGCTAAACAGTCATGTTAAACAGTCATGCTAAACAGTCATGCTAAACAGACATGCTAAACAGTCATGCTAAACAGACATGCTAAACAGACATGCTAAACAGTCATGCTAAACAGACATGCTAAACAGTCATGCTAAACAGACATGCTAAACAGTCATGCTAAACAGACATGCTAAACAGTCATGCTAAACAGACATGCTAAACAGACATGCTAAACAGTCCTGCTAAACAGACATGCTAAACAGTCCTGCTAAACAGATGCTAATTGAATTCCTGCCCTTTGCCAACTGGCACAGAAGGACAGGCAGAGGTGATTACTAGTGACACTGGTGCAGCTTTATTGGTTGTCTCTCAAACAGGACACATAGAGGTTGTCACGCAGCAGCTAGTGCACACAATATAAATGACAAGACATGACAGAAGTCAATAAAAGTTGACCAACAATCAATCAAACAATCAATTCATCCTGGTGAGAGACAGTACACACCGGAGAGAACTAGGGCACAATGGAGAACAACAACATGGAGAGAGCTGGAGCACAGTAGAGAACAACAGCATGGAGAGAGCTGGAACACAGTAGAGAACAGCATGGAGAGAGCTGGAGCACAGTAGAGAACAACATGGAGAGAGCTGGAGCACAGTAGAGAACAACATGGAGAGAGCTGGAGCACAGTAGAGAACAACATGCAGAGAGCTGGAGCACAGTAGAGAACAACATGCAGAGAGCTGGAGCACAGTAGAGAACAGCATGGAGAGAGCTGGAGCACAGTAGAGAACAACATGCAGAGAGCTGGAGCACAGTAGAGAACAGCATGGAGAGAGCTGGAGCACAGTAGAGAACAGCATGGAGAGAGCTGGAGCACAGTAGAGAACAGCATGGAGAGAGCTGGAGCACAGTAGAGAACAACATGCAGAGAGCTGGAGCACAGTAGAGAACAACATGCAGAGAGCTGGAGCACAGTAGAG
>NC_140172.1:47445315-47585315 GCF_963971535.1 Notolepis coatsorum | reverse complement strand
TGGGGACCTGGTGTTTCCAACTATGGGGGACGATGACAGAAGTGAACTTGGATCAGCATATCACCTTAGAAGAAATCAAATTGGCGATCAAGTCAATGCAGTCTGGTCCAGATGGCTTTCCGGTGGAATTTTTTAAGGTATTCAGTGACAAACTGTCTCCGCTCTTGCTGGACATGTACTCGGAATCGTTCGACTCGGGGTGCCTGCCTCCTACTCTCCAGCAAGCGACAATTTCACTTATGTTAAAATCAATTTTTACAAGAGGCGAAACAGTCAGGGGGGCTGGCCTAGCCAAATTTTCAATTGTATTATTGGGCAGCAAACACACGCAATATTATTTACTGGATGATGCTTACCGATATAACCTCTTAGAATTTGGATACACTGTAGGAAAAGGTTCGGTCTACAATCACTGTCGTCTCACCAATCTCTTGCAATCATATGTTCCCACCTAGAGGCTAATCTTTCCTGTGACAAAATGGCATCCAATGTAATAAAAAAAGTCAATCAACGAACTCGATTCTTGTACCGGATCTCCTCCCTGGTAAACAAGAATACCCTGAAGACTCTGGCAGGAGCACTCATTCAAGGGTACTACGACTATGCTTGCACCTCATGGTACCAAAGCACCTCAAAGGCACTAAAAACCAAATTACAAACATCTCAAAACAAACTAGTCAGACTACTGCTTGACCTGACTCCTAGAACCCACCTCACCCCTGCACACTTTGCCAACCTAGGATGGCTTAGAGTAGACGACAGAGTAAAGCAACTTGCAATGGGCCTGGTCTACAAGATACACTACACGACCAAGGTACCCATGTACATGTCAAAATACTTCCCAAAGGTCAGTGAATACCACGATCACAACACCAGAGGGAGCTCCACAAATCATGTAAAACCCAGATTCGGCTCAAACAAGGGACTAAACACGTTTCGCAATTATGCCACAACAATGTGGAACGCCCTACCCAAAGCTGTAAAGGAATGTGAATCACTACCCACCTTCAAAAACACTCTCAAAGAACACCTACGGGAGACTGCAATTCAAAACTGGCCCCTACAAATGTCCTAACCCAGTTGTACAATAAAGACCAAGCATGGCTTTGTCAGTATTCCAATGTACCCAACCCCCCCCCCTCCCCCCCCACCTCCAATGTACAGCCCCACCCAACCCCACCCCACCCCACCTACCCAACCTCCTCCAATGTACAGTTTCTATGTCAAATGTAGGTCAGTATTCCAATGTACAGTGTCCCCAGATAGCAAAAGGTGTTAATTCAATGTTGATTTATGGTCACAATGCTTGCTTTTTGGTTAAGGTCGACGATTGATGTTGAATCACCCATTAACCGCTAAAGCAATTGACTAATGTTGAAAACATATCATTGAATCAATATTGTTTTGTGGTTGCATTTTAATGATTGAAATGCCAATATCTAATAAATGTTGAATCAACGGATGCTGTTCAACGTATGCTGTTTGTCGTCATTACGTTGGCCCGAATTCCCCCCCCCCAAACAGACGTACGTCCCAGCATGCAGCTGAGCACTCGATCTCTCAATGTGAACTGCTGTTCAGAACAGCACGTCTGGTTCCCCCCGGATTTGATTCTACTGAGTGCTTTACAGTAAGTTTTGGCTATATTACTTTTATCTTAACTGTGTTCTGTGAAAAATAACGTTATTGTGAGTGTGCACCAGTGGATCTTGACGGAGTTGTGCATGTGATATGCTGCAGTTTGGTAGGTAAATATATATATACGTCAACTAAGATAAATATTCATGAATATTCGTAGCGTGTGCTTAATATAACTCTGGAGAGTGTGCAAGTGGAATCGTACGGTTGTTTAAGTTATTTCGATGTTAATATTACGGTTGTTTAAGTTATTTCGATGTTAATATTAAAGCGCCAACGATTAGAAATTGCGTGGTCCAATTGCGTGCGTTGTTACTGAATGACGTTGTGCGACTCAGCCAATCAAAAGCATGCTTATTGGGTGAACAGGAAGTAGTCAAGGAAGCACGCGCTAGCTGGCCTAGTAAACACGTGGATCCGTAAATGCAACGTTGCCTACCAGACAACAACGGGACCGCGTGTTTCTTTTTGTATGGCTGTTTTTACAGTTCTGCTAGCTACATGCAGTATTTAGCGAGCTGGGTTAGCCGGTTAGGAGGCTTTGAATCCCGGCTGCGGCTAGGTAGCCAGCTAGCTAAATGCACCGCGACGGTGATGTCACCAAACAAAATGGCGCTTCACATAACAAATCGTTTTTTCTTAGAAACTGCTTATTTTTATAACGTGATTTTTTTCTGTGGCTTATCTAAATACTAATTTGATGCTATGACTATGTTTATATCGCTATATGCTTCATCTCCCCTTGCACTCTTTCTAAGTTGGTTAAGGTTAGAGTTTGTCTTAGAGCATGGCGATAGAACGCCAGGTAGTTTGCAGGCTGTTTGAGACTTAATTGTTCTAGCCAAGTAAATACCACAATTTATGTACCATTACATTGACTATATAGTTAGACGTTTGGTTATATACATGGTATTTTCTAATGAACAATATAACAATAATATAATAATGGACTCTCTTGATATTGATCAAAATGTAGAATTATGCAAGCGTTTCACCCTGCACATTGCAATGCAGCACATTAATGTCGACCCTCCTCTCTTTTTTCGTTCTTTTTCCAGAATCACGTACCAGTTTCAAGAAGCCGCACGTTGCAGCAATTGAAGCAAAGACCTGTTCTAGCCAAGTAAATAGCACAATGTATGTACCATTACATTGACTACAGCACCTCATCACTATGTCATCTTATTCTCGGGCTAAAAGACGTAGAGTCAACAAATTAGTGAGAGAGACAGAGCAGGCTATCCTCACTGATTATAAGTTAATTGTTGCTGCTAATTCAAGGACAAACCATCACTCTTTAGAGAACACAGATCCTGTCACAGCCTATACTGAGTGCCTGCTCGATTTACCAAAGACAGACTTGCCACTAGATTTAACAACTAGATCAGACTTGCCACTAGATTTATCAACTTCAGACTTGCCACTAAACAGACCACTAACTATCAGTGATCAAAGTGAAAATATTGACTCACCAGGTGAGTCAAATGCACATTTTGAAAGTATAGCTGGGGATGACGAAATTGAACCTGAACATGTCTTTGACAGTGATGAGCATAATGAAGATTTCCTCATGACAAGTTTAAAATATTGGGCAACATCCTATTCAGTCTCTCTTTGCTGTCCTTTTTGAAGATGTTTCACCCCACCCTTCCTAAAGATGGAAGAACATTGCTAGGAACACAAAAACATGTGCCTACCACTAAGATTGAAGGGGGAGAATACTATCATTTTGGTTTAGTCAAAGGGGTGCTTTCACGGTTGGCAATTTGTTTGATTTTACCGGCAACTCTGACAACTCTTAATTTACAGTTTAATATAGATGGTTTACCTTTATTCAAAAGTTCTAAACTTCAGTTTTGGCCCATACTTGGAAGTCTCAAATGTGACTACACAAAGTCCCCATTTGTTGTTGGCATTTTTTGTGGTCTAAGCAAGCCAAAGAGTGTTTTTGAGTACCTAGAGCAGTTTGTCAAAGATCTTCAGAATGTACTGTCTAATGGCATTATTTATAATGACAAGCAATTTGATGTACAGATTTCTTCTTTCATTTGTGATGCCCCGGCTAGAGCTTATATTAAGCAGACCAAGGCATTTAATGGCTATTCTGGTTGTGACAAGTGTTTTCAGGAGGGTGTATGGAGAAATAAAATGACATATCCTGAAACAAAAGTCAGACTTAGGACAGACTCCAGTTTCTCAGACATGGTTGATGAGGCACATCACAATGGGACGAGCCCTTTAACAGGTTTAGTTAAGATGGTTTCTATGTTTCCAACTGATTACATGCATCTCTGTTGTCTTGTAGTTACAAGGAAACTGCTTAATATATGGTTAAAGGGGAAGAATTTGGCAACAAGGGTCCCTTCCAAAACTGTACAAGCCATTTCAGGTAAACTGCTAAAGCTACGTCCCTACCAGCGTTTCCGTTAGCCGGTAATTACCGGTATTTGACTGGCAAAATCTGTTGAAGTCCGACAAATTTAATCTCTCCGGTCATAGTGTCCGGTGAAAATAGTTCCCTCTGGGCACAGTTTGATTATTTGAATTGTATTTGGATGGGCTGGAGTTGGGTGGCCTATGCGATGAACGAAACAATCATTGCGTTTGTTGTCGTTGCTTCGCTCAGCGAGAGCTTGCTGCTGGATTTGCGGAAGGCATGCAGCTGCAGACCCACAGAACCCACCAGCTTTGCTGGCACAGTGCGGTCCCCAGACCTGGAAAGCTGCTCTGCGGGTCTGCAGCTGGATGCTTCTTGCAAACTAACTGCGGCGCTCGCGCTGATATTGTTGGACCGGCTGCTTGGTGGAGCAACGATGAAACGAATGTAATGAATCGTTCGTCGCATGGGCTATTTAATTTTGGCCTGTTTTGGTACGGTTCGGGTGGTCAAGTTGTGCTTGGAGGGAGTTGTTTTCACCGGACATTATGACCAGCACCAAGTCGTTGGGACTAGGTGGAGATATACATCACGCAAACCCACGATAATGTTGCCGTCTCTCTGCCAAATTTCTCAGTTCTTCGCTTGATATAATTAATACAAATGTCCAATATAACGGAATTCGTTAGCTCATAAATGTGATTATAACAGACAGCTGTTTATTAATGTCGGGCCGACTGCCCACAGACACAGGTCTATTTGATTTAAAGTCGGCAGCAGCACGGAGTCTCTGGACTTATTTTATTTGGAATATAATGACTGTATACGCAAAAGTAGCCTAGCTTTAAGTTAAAATATTATAAATCTACATGCCTTGAGGATGTCATTCTTTATATAGCCTGTTGTTTTTAAGCTCAATAAACTCTGACCGGAATTTCTCTCATTTGACCGGTAGATAAAAATCTACCGGACCCTGAGACCGGCAACAATTTTTTCTAACGGAAACCCTGGTCCCTACATGCCTTGTGAATTTAACCGTAAACCAAGGGAACTGTCAGAGTTAGATCGCTGGAAAGCTACTGAGTTGCGATCCTTCATGTTGTATTAGGGTCCTGTTGTTTTGAAGGATTCCCTCCCCAGTGAGCTGTATGACAACTTCATGTTGTTTTCTGTTGGAATGTACTTGTTGCTGTCCCCTAGTATTTCTGAGGAAATGTTGGCCTTTGCGCACAAGCTGATGGTTTCTTTTGTTGAACACTTTGGGACAGTGTATGGAAGAGGTGAAATTGTGTACAATGTACACCAGCTTATTCATTTGGCTGAGGAATACAGGAAGTTTGGCACTCTAGATAATATCTCAGGATTCCCTTTTGAGAACTATCTTGGACAAATTAAGCATCTTCTACGCAAGCCACATCAGCCTCTACAACAGGTAGTGAAAAGGTTGTCTGAAATTCCACATGTTGGATCCCCATGTCCCACAGATGATCCAATTTTGCGTAATATTCACACTGATGGGCCTGTCCCCCCACAGTTTACTTCTTCACAACAGTACAGGAAGGTCTCCACTCATCGGTTTACTTTGTCCACAAAGAAAGGAGACAATTGTATTGAGGTTGGAGATGGATTTGCATTAGTAGAGAATATTCTTAAATCAGAGGAAGAGGTATATATAATTTACAGAAAGTACAGACACAAACAGCCATACTACATGTATCCCTGTGAATCATCATACATTGGTACATACAAGGTCAGTGGCTTGCAAGAAGATATAGGGATAGGTAAACTTCGCTATATCAAGCGCAAATGTCTTCTCTCTCCAGACGGAGATGGTGCCATTGCAATACCACTACTTCATTTAACAGCATAACCATACTGCCCTACAAAGCTAAAGTGCAGTAACTATATTGACACACTGACTCTAACGTCGGATTTCGGGGCATAACTTACCTCATTAATAAATACACAATTAGTACAATATTACATGTACACAGATAACATGTTTGGCTGGCCAATTGAAACGCTTAAAGGAAAACTCCAACATTTTGTGAAATTAGCTTATTTAACATCTTCCCTGGAGTTGGACAAGAAGATGCATACCTTTTTCGTCTCTCTGCATGCTTTGGGCTTAGGGAACGCCTGGACCGTTAGCCTAGCTTAACTTCATCACTGGAAGTGGGGCAGACATCTAGCCTAGTTCACTACAGTCAGGAAATATACTCCAAATACAACTCCCAAACGTTCCTGTAAACATGTTGTGACCTGTGTGTTTACCCCGTCTCCCAGTCACACAAGTCACACGAGTCTCCCAGTCACATGAGTCTCGTGTGACTGGGAGACTTTTGTGACTTGGAGACTTGTGTGACTTGTGTGACTTGGAGACTTGTGTGACTTGTGTGACTTGGACTTGTGTGACTTGTGTGACTTGGAGACTTGTGTGACTTGGAGACTTGTGTGACTTGTGTGACTTGGAGACTTGTGTGACTTGTGTGACTTGTGTGACTTGGAGACTTGTGTGACTTGGAGACTTGTGTGACTTGTGTGACTTGGAGACTTGTGTGACTTGTGTGACTTGGAGACTTGTGTGACTTGTGTGACTTGTGTGACTTGGAGACTTGTGTGACTTGTGTGACTTGTGTGACTTGTGTGACTTGGAGACTTGTGTGACTTGTGTGACTTGGAGACTTGTGTGACTTGTGTGACTTGGACTTGTGTGACTTGTGTGACTTGTGTGACTTGTGTGACTTGTGTGACTTGGAGACTTGTGTGACTCATGTGACTTGGAGACTTGTGTGACTTGGAGACTTGTGTGACTTGGAGACTTGTGTGACTTGGACTTGTGTGACTTGTGTGACTTGTGTGACTTGGAGACTTGGACTTGTGTGACTTGTGTGACTTGGAGACTTGTGTGACTCATGTGACTTGGAGACTTGTGTGACTGGGAGACTTGTGTGACTTGGAGACTTGTGTGACTGGGAGACATGGTAAATACACAGGTCACAACATGTTTACGGGAACGTTTGGGAGTTGTATTTTGATTGTATTTGGAGTATATTTCCTGACTGTAGTGAACTAGGTTAGATGTCTGCCCCACTTCCAGTGATGAAGTTAAGCTAGGCTAACTGTCCAGGCGTTCCCTAAGCCCAATGCATGCAGAGAGACGAAAAAGGTATGTATCTTCTTATAACTCCAGGGAAGATGTCAAATAAGCTAATTTCACAAAATGTTGGAGTTTTCCTTTAAATGCTTCAAAAATGCAATGTGTGTAGTGCACTTTGGCTTTGTAGGACGGTATGGGAATGGCTTGTAAGGAGAGATCATTATGAGTACCGTAAATTCTCATTTCAGCCCTTTGAAGATGAATGGTGAGGTGGTGCTGTGGTCAGTTGTACAGTTCCCAAATGGTGGGACAGCAGTAGTTCTAGAGAGCTGGTTCGACCTATTCTATTATTATTAGTCTATTATGTATAGTGTATCGTGCGGCTACCGTTCTACAGTGACCAGCATTACCAACGTTTCCTCGTACCAGCTAGTGTGCTTATCCAGGCTGGGCTGCTTACCCAGGCGCTTTCACCCGAGGAGCCCTAGACGAGGACCGTGTGGATATGTACACTGGATAACCTACACCGACGACTACAGACAGAAATAAGGCTGGTACTATAGATTATTCACCTTACGTATAAATACGTTTCAGGTGGATACAGCAGTTAGTTACCCCAATAAGTTGAAGCCTTCACCACGATACAACGTGCTGTGAAGTGTGCCCGTTTTGCCCCAAAATAGAGCCTTGAGACCGCGTGCAAATTGATAGCTGAAGTGTCAGAGTTTAAAGCTGTATCGTTGAGTTCGACCTATTCTATTATTATTAGTCTATTATGTATAGTGTATCGTGCGGCTACCGTTCTACAGTGACCAGCATTACCAACGTTTCCTCGTACCAGCTAGTGTGCTTATCCAGGCTGGGCTGCTTACCCAGGCGCTTTCACCCGAGGAGCCCTAGACGAGGACCGTGTGGATATGTACACTGGATAACCTACACCGACGACTACAGAAATAAGGCTGGTACTATAGATTATTCACCTTACGTATAAATAAGTTTCAGGTGGATACAGCAGTTAGTTACCCCAATAAGTTGAAGCCTTCACCACGATACAACGTGCTGTGAAGTGTGCCCGTTTTGCCCCAAAATAGAGCCTTGAGACCGCGTGCAAATTGATAGCTGAAGTGTCAGAGTTTAAAGCTGTATCGTTGAGTTCGACCTATTCTATTATTATTAGTCTATTATGTATAGTGTATCGTGCGGCTACCGTTCTACAGTGACCAGCATTACCAACGTTTCCTCGTACCAGCTAGTGTGCTTATCCAGGCTGGGCTGCTTACCCAGGCGCTTTCACCCGAGGAGCCCTAGACGAGGACCATGTGGATATGTACACTGGATAACCTACACCGACGACTACAGACAGAAATAAGGCTGGATTATATTAGTTTAGGACGGTATGGGAATGGCTTGTAAGGAGAGATCATTATGAGTACCGTAAATTCTCATTTCAGCCCTTTGAAGATGAATGGTGAGGTGGTGCTGTGGTCAGTTGTACAGTTCCCAAATGGTGGGACAGCAGTAGTTCTAGGGAGCTGGTTTAATGCTAAAGACCAGACTGTGTTATGGCCCCCTAAACACATAAAGCTCACAAAAGCCCTTCGAGATGGACTGCAACCAGATGATAAATGGATCACCTATAAGGATGTACGTGAGCTTACTACGTGTGGTGAGTATTTCGTGCAACACATACACAAAAAGTGAGGACGCAAATTGTGACGATGCACATATGATAAGAGGTACATATATTTTTTCGTTAAACACTGGACTGCAGATATGTTAATTGTCATTTTCTCTCTGCTCTTTCCAGAGACCCATGATGAGGCCAAAAAACGAGAGACCAAGTACACCTCAACTATGTGTCCAACCTCTGAAATTGAATCTGAGGACGAAGGAGATCTCCGCCAAAAAAGAAGATCCAGGTACAGTGTTCACTTTGTTAAAGGGACAACTCTCCCTAGGGTGTTGTAAATAATGGCACTGCTGTTGTAGTTGCAAGTAGTGCTAAAAGGATAACACACAGTGGCCTGAGGGCCTATGTATTCAGACTTTAGCCTTGACTAATAAACGTAGTATCATAACTACATTTATTTATATGTGTGACTCTGACTCGAGTGGCGACGCCAAAAGAAAACGTTTTGCCAAAGCACCTGATGTGGGTTTCCCAGGTATTGATGCAATGCATTTATTTTATATAGGCACTTTGGAAATGGCTACAGTTAATAATAATAATAATAATAAACAGTTAAACAAATTAGTCTGACCATGTACCGACAAATTGAGCATTTTAATTTGATTGGACTTCTGCATTTCTTGCAGTTATTCTATAGTTGGCCCAAAATATATACATTGTGAATAACATGCCAACTAAAATATGTTGTAGGACAGACTCCAAAATCGAGCCGGTCTCGTAAGGCGCTAAGATCCGTCAACCCTCCAGTTGTTGGCCAAGACCCTACAATGAATGGTATGTTGCTATGCATGTTAAAATGCCAACTAGATGACTGTTTAAACATGATTTGTAGCATCTTCAATTCTCACCCTGGCTTACCTTTTTTAGATTCTTTGGATGGTGGCATGATCTACAGCTATTTAGATTCGTTGCAGACTCCTGATCCAAATAACAGTAAGTGAACCCATATCTGTGTTCTTGTGAGGAGATGGCTGGCAGGTCGCTGGCATCATGCATGCAACAGAATACATGTTTACAATGTGCATGCCAGCCCACTACACAAATTCAAAGCCTTCACAACTTGCAAGCAATGTCACAATACAAATGTGTAGTTGTACATAATGCTTTTATATTGAGCACAATTTCCACCATGTTTGAGTCGCAACTTATTTTACATTTCCCCTTTGTAGATCTGGTTACTAGCAACTACCGGCAATCGCTAACTCAACATAATGGTGAGTTATCAAGCAATCTCATAACATAATATTCTGGCATGTTTAAAATATCTGTATGGTCTCGCATTGTCTTTGATATTTTTATTAAAGTAGTATTTGGCAGTGCACGTGAAATCAGCTGAATGGAAATCAAACATTTTCTCACATGGGGGATTACAATAGCGTCATTTGCTAATAACTTTGTGTATTTCCTACTGTGTTTCAGCCGAGATGCCAGGATTTGATATTGTTCAGTATCACCAGCAGCAGCAGGCCTCACATGTCCAGCAGCTGCAAGATCGACAAAGTGCAAGTAGTGGTATGATACTGTACTCTTTCAGTAACAGTGTTTTGAGAGACGGGGATACAACTCCTTACACCCCTTCCTGACATAGAGCGACGCGAGCGAGCGAGAAAAAGTGATTAAAATGTATTCGTTTCAATCAGACTATCCTGACCTGCCGCGAGCGACAGTGAACTGAGCAGCGATGTCGTTCACCCCTCAAATATTCGCTCGCTGTGTCTCTAGTTGAGCGATTACGCGGCCGAGTCCCGCCCCTAAACACTTTTTATTGGTCGAGAATCCAGGTAACACACACTCGGACACGCGCTGCGTCATATCAGGACAGTGTCGTGTGCGATTTCGTCTCCAGTTCGCTCGCTTGCTGCCTGTCAGGAACCGGTGTTAGTGATTATGACATGTATGTTAATTTGACTGACAAGTCAGATTTTGTATTTTTAAATATAATGATTTGTTTCTACAGGGATGTCGGGATGCAGCTCGGGGCAATACTACAGTCCCCCTGGTCTCTCACAACATGCACAAAATGGTATGCCATTTTAGAGGGAACTACCACCAGTTTGATCCAATGCAGTCAAACTAGTGAAATATATAACTATGATTTTGTTTCTACAGCGATGTCAGGACACAGCTCAGGGCAATCTGGTGTTTCACAGCGTAGACAGATAGCCGGCGATGACGGGCAGCTTCTGAAAGGCAACTCTATTGGACATGGTGTAATTCCTCGTGTGATTTGCTGCTTATTTTTATTTCTCACTTAATGATTTTAACTCTTCTTCTGAAGACCTTACCATCCAGAAGAATAATTCAATGCTGGCTGAATTACTTGTCGTGGTGAAGGATCTATCGAGAGATGTGCAGTTCATCAAGACCGAGTTGGCTGAGGGCAACATATCTGGTGGGACCAGGGGACACGGCGTGGCCACCACAACCACTATGCTCCCCTTCCAGCTGCCAATCGCCAGTGAACAAGACTTCAATGAGGCAGAATCATTACTGATGGAGCAATCAGTCCGTCAAAAGATGGTAATTTATTGAACTGCATTCATTTATCAAATGTAGATCGTTTCAGTGTGGTCTTGTTCAGGGGAAAAATGTGTTTAGCACTTTCTAGTTCAAAACGTGTTAGAGCTTGTATATCTGCTATTTATGAAACGTTTTGAAATTGTTCAAATATACCGTTTACATATGGACAGGAGGGTTAATGTGGTTAAACCTAATGACTGGCATGGGCTGGAATATCAGTGCATGCATAAAGTGTGTGTATAAACAAGTTGGTTGCTCTGTGTTCATAAAATAAACGTTATGCTGTTTCTAACGCAGGGCCTTCATTTTCTTCTCTCTGATTTAGATTTCTCGCCTGGCTTTGGTAGGAGGCACCAATTCAGAGAACCTGATCAGACTGATGTTGAAAACTGCTATGACCAACGCCCTGGCCAGTGGGTTCAACTGGGCTGGAAAGAAAGACAAGCGTTGTTCAGAAAGCAAGAAGCCATTCAAGCACACCACACTACAAGCCTGCATGTTTGGTGAGCTTCCTCCCCTGCAAACTACTTCATAGGTTAAGTTTAGGTAGTGAGGTGGTGATGCTGGTGATGCTGGTGATTCAGAATATAATTATGCTGTTGCAAAAACTTAAAAAAAAAGTGTTATGTTGGAATAAAGTGATGAAAGTGCAACCTATAAGAAATGGACAACGTAATTGAGCTTTAGAGGTGCATGGATACACATTGTATTGCCTAGATGGTGTCAGGCTAGGCGATTGCTTAATTCTCTTTCCTGTCCAGTCTAACTGGATGCTGACTGTAGCTTGTTACTGTAGACCTACAGAGTGAGTAATTGAGTGATTAAAAAAAATCGCACTCGTGTGAAGTGAGGGCCGGGTGCTCTTATCATCGTACATCATCTCACCCACCTCTCTTCCTCCCTTTTTTATTTTTGTGTCTATCAGCTGCTGCTCGACAGTTTGACCCCAAGCTGACCGACCAGGACTACAGCGAAACTGTCAAGAAGTGGCTTCGTTATGCGCCAGACCGGGAGGGAGGCATCTCAAGGAACCGAAGTGACCCAAACTTAAGTCAAGCGAACCAGAGTCAAACTTAGGGTACCCCAGCACAGCACAGCACACCACACACTGTTTCCCTGGTTCATACAGTACAAGGAATTACCCTGGCATCTACTTGAATGACTTATGCTGCTTCAGCCTGTTCTTGGAACCGAAGTGACCCAAACTTAATTGTCAAGCGAACCAGAGTCAAACTTAGGGTACCCCAGCACAGCACAGCTACCCCAGCACAGCACAGCACACACTGTTTCCCTGGTTCATACAGTACAAGGAATTACCCTGATGGACACTGTTCTTCCATGGACGGCATCTACTTGAATATGCTGCTTCAGCCTGTTCTTGGAACCGAAGTGACCCAAACTTAATTGTCAAGCGAACCAGAGTCAAACTTGGGGTACCCCAGCACACTGTTTCCCTGGTTCATACAGTACAAGGAATTACCCTGGACACTGTTCTTCCATGGACAGCATCTACTTGAATGACTTATGCTTCAGCCTGTTCTTGCAGTGTTTATTTTTTTTATTTTTAATTTTAACCTTTATTTACCCAGGGTAGGTTCGCTGAGCACAGATGCTCTTTTTCAGCTACGCCCTGCTTCACATTCACAGAGTTCCATTCACACCTGGGAGCTGCCCAGGCCTAACAAAATTAATAGTTGGTTTCAGGTTGCCGACCGACCCTGCCGATTTAGGTGCGACCCAATATATTTTATGAGTTTTTAGAAAAATTTAAATTTTTTTTTTTTTTTTTTTTCTTTTTTTAAATAAAGTTTCATAGAAATCTTAGTCAAACATTTAGTATTATGGATATTAAACATGCTGGCAGAGTACATGCATCCATGTTGTTGTGAACATTTTAATTAAATAAAGAAATTCCCTATCCATAGTCGCCGTGGGAAAGAATAAAATAAAAAAATAAAATAAAATAAATTCCCTACCTACCCATGGCCAAACTGACAACCAACCTGAAACCAACTATTAATTTTGTTAGGCCCCAGTACAACCACAGTCTGACACTGTTGGCCACTGAGCAACTCCACTGGAGCAGTTGGGGGTTTAGTGCCTTGCTCAAGGGCACTTCAGCGGTTGGTGTTAAGGGTATGGGAGAGAGTTATATGGGAGAGAGTTATAGAAACATTAGGGGTGTAACGGTACACAAAATCCACGGTTCGGTACGTACCCCGGTTTTGAAGACACGGTTCGGTATTATTTTCGGTATTATATTTGCCATTGTTTATATTTAACCCTTGTGTCTGAAAACTAAAGTATTATACTCTTATTAGGGGACTAAATTGAAAAACTCCATAAAAAGATTATGTTGAAATAATTTCCCACTTTCTTTTCCATAAATATTTTATTCAACTTCAGCCCTGATCATAACCATTTTTTATATTATTTTTGTAATGAAATACTCCCACTTTTCTGAAAGGAGTTGTTAAATATGACAAAAAAAATAATATGTGGTGGTTATGATCGGGATGAAGTGGAATAAACAATTTATGAAGAGTAAAAAAAAAAAAATACAAGATAATTAAAAGATTATGCCACATATTATGTTGGCTCATCACTGCAAAGTTATCAAACAAATACGAATCTGATCAGACACAAGGGTTAAGTTGTTTCTTTCTAATTTCCTCAAACATCTAGTCTAGTTAATGTGATCAATATTATTTGACAATTGATGCTTTTTGTTGGACATTTCAGTCAGTAGTGAGCTCATACTTTGAGCTCATAAGTTTATAGTTAAAATGATTGCAATCTTGTCTTCGTTGTGCATGAATGCGTGTGCTCACCACACACAATATGTGGGTCACTATTCTGGCAGTGGCTATATTGTTAATGAAAGCCTGTTATAAGGTCTGTTATTTGTTTTTTGTAAAAAGTTTTAGTCACTAAGTTCTGATACCCTAGAAAAAAATAAATTTTCATATTAAAGCCATGTTGTCATTTTTGTTCACACATTTTTGGAAATATGGTCATATAAGAATTTTATTATTATTTATTTAACAATAGTGTGTTTAACAGCAGGAAAAAAACATGTAATGTTATGATGTATACATATCAGCAGCAATATTTTAATGTAAAATGTACATTAATCAGTATTGATTCCTTAACTTTACAAGTTACAAGTAGATGTACAAGTTACAAATGTACAAGTAGAGTACCATTTAGATTATGGTTGAATAAACATTGATGTCTAACATTGATTCAATATAAAATCAACTAAAATGTGCATGTAGATTACCATTTAGATTATGGTTGAATAAACATTGATGTCTAACATTGATTCAATATAAAATCAACTAAAATGTGCATGTATATTACCATTTAGATGATGGTTGAATCAACATTGATATAGTATCAGCTATGGTTGACACCTAACGTTGATTCAACGTTAGGGTCATAGACAACGATCTATATAATTTAGATGTCAGGCTTCAACATAAGATTCAATATTTCTGCTGAACCCTATTTCAACGTTGATTCACTAATTTTTTGCTATCTGGCCCCCCCCCCTACCCAACCCCCCCCCCCCCCACCTCCAATGTACAGCCCCACCCCACCTACCCAACCTCCCCCAATGCACAGTTTCTATGTCAAATGTATATACACTCTTTTTCTGAATTTTTTTAGTATCACAAACAGTACTGTATTTGAAAATCTGGTATGTCATAAATGTATAGATGTAGCAGTACTGTCTATCTGTATGTCGTGTGTGTCATATGATGAATTGAAAATGGAGGACCCTGATGGAAACAAGACGAAAGTCTTTCTCAGGTCTGCATCCTCTTAACAATTGTATTGAGCTGTACTGTAATGTACCCATTCTGCAATCTGTTAATAAACTTTTCAATCAATCAATCAAACCACCGTCCCTATTGGACTCTGCCTTTAAGATCTGGAGCGATAAGGGCATATCTAGTTTTAAAGATCTGTATATTGACAATGTGTTTGGCTCTTTTACTCAGCTGACTCAAAAGCATGACATCCCTCTGACTCATTTCTTCCGTTATATGCAAATTTGTGACTTTGTACGCAACAGATGTCCTCAATTTCCCAATATGCCTGAAAAAACAACTTTAGATGAATTTCTAGATGTTAATGTAGACAGAAGGGGAGCGATTGGAGTATTGTATGATATGTTGTCGACCCTACATTCCCCCTCTCTCACTATTATTAAATCACATTGGGAGGATGATCTGTCTGTAGAATTTTCGGATGAACAATGGCAATCTATTCTCCGGAACGTTCACTCTTCCTCAATATACGTGCCAGACATGGGCTCCTACAGTTTAAGGTGTTACACGGTCTGCATTTCTCAAAGGAGAAGTTGGCTAAGATTTATCCAGGGACAGATCCTTTGTGCAATAGGTGCAAGACGATGACGGGTTCTCTCGTTCATACATTCTGGACATGTCCAAATTTATATAACTATTGGACATCTATATACTTTTTCTGTAATATTTGGAACCAAAATGGACCCTTCCCCTATAATCGCAATCTTTGGAGTGGCACCAGAGGATATGCCTGCATATTCACATAAAACACTCAAAAATCATTGCTTTTTCTACCCTAATTGCTAGGCGTTTAATACTTATAATGTGGAAGCAGGAGGCCTCTCCCACACATGTCCAATGGACCAGAGAGGTAATGGGGTTCCTGCACTTGGAAAAGATGAGATGCACCTTAGGAGGCTCTACGG
Organism: Notolepis coatsorum; assembly: GCF_963971535.1. Classification (NCBI taxonomy): domain Eukaryota; kingdom Metazoa; phylum Chordata; class Actinopteri; order Aulopiformes; family Paralepididae; genus Notolepis; species Notolepis coatsorum. The sequence continues at coordinate 47,569,249 of NC_140172.1, read as the reverse complement.
ATAGATTCTATAAGACATGGCAACCTTTTTTGACGTATATGGAGAATGAAAGGATGTGTACACTTCCATAGCTGACTCTATGAGACTATGTTGAGACCTCGGGGCAAGTTGAAGATATGAATGTGTTTTTGTTTTGTTACGTTTGCGTTTTACTTATTACTGTTAGTTTAGTGTTTGTCTAATGTGAGTCTGAGTTGAACCTGGGAGGGGGGGGGCTGGTGGGAGGGAACTGGTGGGAGGGAGTGGGGGTGAAAAAGAAAGAAAAAAAAGAACCAAAGTGGATGTCTCTCCGTTTGACACTGACCATATCCTGTATGTATCCATGCTGGTTGAATTATTTAAAAAAAGATACTTATAATGCTAGGGATAAGTGCTCAATGAAAAAACCCAATCCCATTGCCAAAAGAAAGTCTAACATATAAATACTATGCATGTATCACATGGCCCCATAATGGTCCTCAAACAGCATTGCCAACAGACCCATACAGTAGTAGTAGTAGTAGTTATCATCATCATCATCATCATCATCATCATCATCATCATCATCATCATCATCATCATCATCATCATCATCACAGTTATGACAGTGAAAGTAGTGAAAGTAGAGACAAATAAAACAGACATATTATAAGGTGACATGGTTCCTACAGCTGTCCTGGTTTGTTGGTAAAAGGTGCACCAGAAGCGATGGTTGGATAAATGTAGCTTCTGCTGCATGATGTTTTAGTGGCCTCTTGTGGTCACTAATGATACAAAACATTTTGATCAAATGTAATTGTATAGAGTTTTACCCCAATTGTTGATGTATCTGCAAATCAATATGCTGTGACACACACACCTTATTTGAATCCAAAGAATATACATCATATAGGATTCAAATATTAACAGAGGCTCCACATGGTTTGAGGACATGTCATGGGTACAGAACACAGTGTCTTCACCACATGGCCCGACTACCCTAGGAGATATTGCCAGATTATTGGCCCTGCTCTCATGGGTACAGCATACAGTGTCTTCACCACATGGCCTGGCTACCATGAATAATAATAATAATAATAATAATAATAATAATAATAATAATAATAATAATAATAATAATAATAATAATAATAATAATAATAATAATAATAATAATGGATTGGATTTATATAGCGCTCTTCATGACACCCCAGAGCGCTTACAGAGTCCATTATTCGTTCATACACAGTCATACCGGTGGTGGTAAGCTACAATTGCAGCCAGAGCTGCCCTGAGGCAGACTCACAGAAGCGTGGCGAATAATCATCGCCTACGGCCCCTCCGACCACCACCAACATTCATTCACATGCATACACATTCATACGAGGCAAGTAGGTTAAGTGTCTTGCCCAAGGACACAACGGCAGTGGGATGGACATGGGCTTGAGCGGGATTCGAACCACCAACCCTTCGATCATTGGACGACCCGCTCTACCCCTGAGCCACGCCGCCCCACCCCAATTTCAGAAATTCAACATGGTTTCAGAACACAGTGTCTTCACTTCACCACATGGCCCGACTACCCTAGGAGATATTGCCAGATTATTGGCCCTGCTCTCATGGGTACAGCATACAGTGTCTTCACCACATGGCCTGGCTACCATGGGAGATAATGCCAGATTCTTAGCAAAATGCCTGCAGTCCTCAAGTCACTAATTGTTTGTAATCATTTGTAAATGTATGACCATGGTCAAGGCGTCCAATTGTGCCAAATATCAGGACCCATATCAGCAGCCATAACCAAGACTTCTGACATGTGCAGCAAGGCCTGACACTTGGCCAGTTTGTCTAAGAAGGCTTTTTCCATATACAAGTCAAATGGACAACCTATCATAAGCACTTATCTCTGATATCCACTCACAAAAGTAATATCAGGAGTTGAAATCTATTGTGGTATCTCCACAACTGCACAGGCTAATAATACAAAATGTGTATACAAACTGATGTTCATGCAAACTGATGTTTATATGCACGGCCACACTTAACAGGGCTTGTAAAGCTATGTATGCAGTAACCAGCCGCATGTGTACCAGAAGTGTCCAAAACATAAACTGTATGTGTATATGTCACTGGAATTTCCCCAAGGGGATCAATAAAGTACCTATCTATCTAAACCACAATGTAAATAACAATTAACAGCAGTTACAATGAGTGCCGCATGCACGCGCACACACACGCACGCACACACACACGCACACACACACACACGTATCAAAACAAACATATCTCCCCATCATTTCCCTCCGTTTCATAAACAAGGAGGGTAAATAGAGGCGATGTCACTCTGTCATATCATGTCATATGATTGGAGTATAACACATGCACATGTTACAATTTGTCCACATTTCCATTCAATTTGGTCCCCAAACACTTAGGTCTGTTTAGTAATGAGATAATTGTTTCCCCCGTCTCTTACACACCTTTCTATTTTCTTGGTGTGTATCTCTCTCTCTCTCACACTCTCTCTCTCTCTAAACACCAATGGATGGATGACTGGTGACTTAGCCTCCAATATTATCCTTGCTCATAAACAGGAAGTTGTTGCCGTCCCTCCACTCACTGATTGGTTGTTTCTGCAGACATGGGAGAACCTTTTTAACCTCTGTCTCTGTCTCAACCGGTCCCATGGAACAACTTCATAACGCCTTCTGTCTGGCCTGCAGCGCTGAACCTTACCTGCTCTGCCCTGACCAATTCTGAGTGGTTTCTCCTGTCCCCCGGGGCAAATGGCCCTGAGCCATTGTCTTGTATCTCATCCTGTATACATACGCTTGCAGTAGTTCTTAGTTCTATTTATTACTCAATTTCACAATTTTCTTATATACTTTGATTCTACTGTCACCATGTATGCATATGCTCACTACATGTATTATTGCTCCATCTCCGCCCACTACAAATAGGGGAACTCTCTAACCCCTGTCCCCAATCCCCCCCCCCCCCCCTATCCCCATCTCTCTGAGTGGTTGTCTCGTAGTGTTGACAAAGGTGGTGGAGGTCCCGGGGTCTTGGATTTTTTTCAAGATTGCAGTGAATGTTCTACGTGCACCACAGAGGCCATGGATCAGCTTCTTACCGTCTTCTGTCCGTGGTCCGTCAACGTGGTTTAGACGTTGAGTTCATTGCTGGGTTAAGTACTTCTATTCTATTCACAAAATATGCTTACTACATATATCTATTCTATTCACATAATATGCTTACCACATGTATCTATTGCTATGTCCGCCCATCACAATCACGCAAACTGTCTAACGCCTGTCCCGTCTCCCTGTGAGTGGCTGTCTCGTGGTGATGACCGGAGTGGTGGACATCCCGTGATGACCGGGAGGATGCGACCCTCTCTGCGCCGCCCCCATGCCTCAAATAGATCCGCTGTAAGAGCCAATTTACATGGTTGTAGTGCCATGTGTTATATTTTATGCATTTGTTTTGTTTTTATGTATTTATGTTGAGTTCTGCCTGTATACATTGTGCCTGCCAGCCTGTCAAATTGGGTTTGTGGTATCAGTTCCCGTTGCTCACCAGTAGGTGACATACTCAGCTACTTAATGAGTAACGGCCCTTCTAAGGTTTCTCTCCTCCATATATTATGCCTCAGTGAAGAAAGAAATTGACCTATGTCAATCCCGCCCTCTTTTCTTAATCCTGCGAACACAACTGTTAAGAGTTTGCTTTTGCTTTGGGGTATATTTTCTGAATTCTATCTTTTAAAATTCAGCCACTCGGTGCCCGCTAGCCATTATGATTGACAACGTCATCGTTAGAAAACTGCTACAGGATGAAATCCTACACCTGAAAGGGTGAAACGAAACATGGTAGTTCTTGTGCATATTACCTCAATATGCTGTGCATATTTATTTAAACATTGATTGTAATCAGTAAGAAGCCGGAGTGCCATTGGGAACATCACCTTTTGCTTCATTATAAAAGCAGTAGTTGATTATTATGCAAAACAAGTCATTAGACACATTGATTGTAATGTAGTCGGCTACAGTGTCTCCAGGTCATTTAAATGTGGACCGTGACTTTTCCTTTCTGTTAGATTGACCTCAGCCAGATGCTGCAGACCTGGGCGATGAAGACCGATGACAGACTAACTGTCAGGGAGACCATTAAACCTGTGTGGAGAGACGCCTGTTTCACGCTGAAGTACTATTCTGACGCTTTCTTCGATTTCCCTCACTGGTTTGGCTTCAGCAAACGACAATTCAAGGTAGAACATTTAGCCTAGGTGCTCTTAAAATGCCTGTGGCATGAGACCCTAACTGGGTAATCGGTGTCACCCTGGGATGCAGTCATATTAAAGCATACTGTTGGGGACCGGATCACATAGTTTAAAGGGGAATTCCACTCGCAAGTTGCTTTACTACATAGTACAATGAGCTACATGGTACATACTGTATTGCTGCCAGGTCAGAGAAATAGCCCTAAACTACTGCACACGCTCCAACTTCCTGCTTTACAAAAGACGACAATTTACACTTTACCAAAGAGGTGAAAAGGGGAGGCTGTCGGACAACAGCAGTCAAAGGTTGTAGTTTGGGGAAATTGAGTGAGGGTGGAGTTATTCATCATTGTGACGTCTAGCTCTACCAAATTAGCACCTTCCGCTACTGAGCAGAGTTCGCTTTGGCCACTGGCCAGCTATGTAGAGGGAATGAATCAGTTATGCCTCAATCAGGCTAATTAGTTTAATGTCGCTTTGTGGTGGAATATCCCTTAAGAAACCCGGCTTTAACGTTAGCCTATAGGGCTTGAGAAATGGGTGTGAAGTTGGACGGTTGCTACATGTTGCTATGGATGCCTGTCGCCATTTGTGGTGGATCACTTAATCGATTTACATTGGGAAATTGCTTAAACTGCTAAATGTACCAAATTGGAGGAAAGGATGGAGACAAATAAGGGAGGTTTCTCCCATGATTGTAGTCCGGTTTCCTGTGGCTAAAAATGCACCTATCCACACACAGTAAACTGGAGTGATCCTCTGCAAGCGGCAGCTTGCCCTAGAAATGTGACGCCCGCTTCCCAAGCAATTCTTTAACGAATAGGTGTTTTTTGTGTGCATGCCTGTGGTTTATGTGATGCGTGTTTCTGTCGGTCTCTAATTTGTCCACTATATTTCTTCTATTTATTTATAGCTTTAGGGGGGAGTGGTGAGTGTTCACAAACACTGACTGAACTGTCGACTTGGTGTTTTTGTTTTGTTCTTGATTTATTTTATTGTGATGTTTCTTCTTGACTTGTTTAAAGAAGATGTGTCCGGCCCATGGGGACATTAACGTGTGTTGTTGGGCCTTACAAATAAATTTGATTTGATTTGATATGCACTGTCCCTGATCAAATAAACTGAGTAAACTAAACTAAACTAAAGAAGGAATGCATTGCGGGAAGAAAGGTATTTCTGTTGCCCTATCCCCACTCCTAATACTACTCTGAAAGACATTCGTCAGTTTCACAATAAAGCCAAATGTGGAAAGAACCTTGACAATAGACTGCTATTCATCAAAACCAGGCCATACATTACACTGTGTGACAAGTTCAACAACCAAAGGAAAACAGAACCAAGCATGACTCCACTTGTGCGTGTTGATATTGAATGTATACTGAATGTAAAGAAGGAGTTCATTGCAGGAAGAGAGGTATTTTCTGGGAACGAAGGAGTTCATTGCAGGAAGAAACTGGTATTTTCTGGGAAAGAAGGAATGCATTGCAGTAAGAAAGCTATTTATATGAAAGAAGGAATGCATTGCAGGAAGAAAGCTATTTTCTGGGAAAGAAGGAATGCATTGCAGGAAAAAATATATTTTATGTTGCCCTACCCCCACCCCTAATACTATTCTGAAAGACATCTCTATTGATGTGAGAAAATATAGAAAAAATACAATTTGTCAGTTTCACAAATGATAAAGCCTCATATAGAACTGTATGTATGTATGTATGTATGTATGTATGTATGTATGTATGTATGTATGTATGTATGTATGTACTACTGTATAATGTATACGTATGTAGGGTACTGTATGTATCTGTGTAGGTAGGGTAAGAATAGTGCAGGTAAAGTACAATTTGTCAGGATATGGTGGGGGAAACTGTCCAAGTTCATTGAATGAATGAATGAGTGAAAACTTTATTTAACAGATTGCAGAATGGGACAATGGGTACAGTACGGCTCAATACACACAATTGTTAAGGGGATGCAGACCAGAGAAAGACTTTCGTCTCGTTTACATCAGGGTCCCCCATTTTCAATTCATAGTGACATTTATGACATACACAACATACATATTTATGGCATAGGGACATACAAACATACAGGTACTTAGTACTGTTACATTTGTGACATATACGATATGCAGTTATGTAGTACTGTTACCCATAGATCCTGACATATGATGGATGGAACTTGAACTTTATGATGTCACATGGGTAAATGTTTACTCACACACACTCCTAGGCAGAGCTGTCTACGCCATGCCACAGCCTGCAACGGTTCGACCGACGGTGGAACAAAGTCCAACTTTCTGCGTTGAAATGAGTCGGTTGAAGTGGAATGTTTACTTGTCTATAGTCACGTGGGATCAGCAACAGTTCATTGAATGCGCGCAGGCGCGGGGCGGGCCACACACTCGACTCTGGACTCGACTAGTCACTGCTGCTGCGATGATGTAAAGCTGGGAACGAGGTTAACTACATCGAGAGAGCACCGTCTGGAATCATGGCTGACGAATGTTCCCGTTGTAGGATGAATATAGTTGAGGTTGAAGACTTCTTGATAAACCCACCGTCCGGGTTTGCTGTGCACGCGCGCGGCCCTGGTTGCTTTGATGTCCAAAGCGACGCAGATAACTCCTTGGTGCTCATTGATGACTTCGAGTTCTCGGGAGGAACAGTGGTGTTCCAGAGCTCGCTGGGAAGGTAAGAGAGATGGGGACGTGTTGTTCAGGTTTGCTCCTCCCCACCACCACAGTCAAGTTGTTCAGTGTGTTTAATGGTTACACCGGTTACCTTACCTACTGTAACTTTTGGTCTATCTGGCTTGAAATTTCTCCATTAGGAAAATCAAAATGCACAACTTATGGGACTACACTCGTGTCAGAAAAAGCCTGTTATCCAAGAAGGTCTATCTACTGGTGTCGTTGTGCGAAGAAACGTCTCAACAGGCCAACAGAAAGCCAGCCAACGACCCGAAAGGTAAACACCTCCTCTGTGTCCCTCTCACTAGCAGGGGGGACCCTGGTGTGACGAGACTAAAGTCTTTCTCTGGTCTGCACATCCTTAACAATTGTGTGTATTGAGCTGTACTGTATTGTACCCATTCTGCAATCTGTTAATAAAGTTTTCAATCAATCAGCACACACATACAAGTGTGTACGCTGTTGTTTTTATTGGTGATTCAACCAAATCAAACCAATTTTGTTGAAAGAGATGTGTATTTTCCGTCGAGTTTGCCAATGGGCCTCGTCTGGTAGCAGGCGGTGGTTATTCGTGACCCTGAGTAACTGTCTGATTCATGTCAGTCTCCAATTTAGTATTTTTTTGCACTGGGTGGAGACATGTGTGAATTTCCCCAAGGGGATCAATAAAGGAATATCTTATCTTATGTCCTGGCTACTAGCCAACAAGGCGTCAGGACAACGTGAAGGCAACCCGCCCCCCTCTCTTCTGTATTCCAAAGTACATTTTAATTCCTGCACACACACACTTTATCACTCCTGCAATCATTTATTAAAATAGTAAACTTTTACGTCACAAGGACCTTTCTCAAGACAGTCTTTGTGACCGAAATGTTGACTCTTAAATAAATCAATGCAGAGTTGATGCATGGGTGTGTGCGCAGGAAGTCACTTTTTTCTTTGGGCGGGGGTATTGATTGAATCCCTGCACCACAAAAGAGTGGCCACAAGTAGCCTTGTGATTCTGACCAAGGTAGTATGGATCTAACATCAGTATCTCACCCATCTGTCTCTCTCTCTGCTAGTCTTGAAGTGGTTTGTGATGTCTTTTGATGGGAGTGACCCCTTCATCAAGTGGGAGATGGAGAGGGGGCTGGACCGGGCCATATCATCTGTGGCAGGGGAGAGCTACAGATTGGATGTAAGTAGTTTTCCCCCCCTTTGGCATATATTATGCCTCAGTGAAGAAAGTGAAGAAAGAAATTGACCTATCTCAATCCCGCCCTCTTTTCTTAATCCTGCGAACACAACTGCTGCCATGGGGCAGAGTTTGAGACGGGTCAATTGCTTTTGCTTTGTTAACCCTTTCAGGTTTACATGTTTTTTTTTGGGGGGGGGGGTATATTTTCTGAATTCTATCTTTTAAAATTCAGCCACTCGGTGCCCGCTAGCCATTATGATTGACAACGTCATCGTTAGAAAACTGCTACAGGATGAAATCCTACACCTGAAAGGGTGAAACGAAACATGGTAGTTCTTGTGCATATTACCTCAATATGCTGTGCATATTTATTTAAACATTGATTGTAATCAGTAAGAAGCCGGAGTGCCATTGGGAACATCACCTTTTGCTTCATTATAAAAGCAGTAGTTGATTATTATGCAAAACAAGTCATTAGACACATTGATTGTAATGTAGTCGGCTACAGTGTCTCCAGGTCATTTAAATGTGGACCGTGACTTTTCCTTTCTGTTAGATTGACCTCAGCCAGATGCTGCAGACCTGGGCGATGAAGACCGATGACAGACTAACTGTCAGGGAGACCATTAAACCTGTGTGGAGAGACGCCTGTTTCACGCTGAAGTACTATTCTGACGCTTTCTTCGATTTCCCTCACTGGTTTGGCTTCAGCAAACGACAATTCAAGGTAGAACATTTAGCCTAGGTGCTCTTAAAATGCCTGTGGCATGAGACCCTAACTGGGTAATTGGTGTCACCCTGCCTGGGATGCAATCATATTAAAGCATACTGTTGGGGACCGGATCACATAGTTTAAAGGGGAATTCCACTTGCAAGTTGCTTTACTACATAGTACAATGAGCTACATGGTACATACTGTATTGCTGCCAGGTCAGAGAAATAGCCCTAAACTACTGCACACGCTCCAACTTCCTGCTTTACAAAAGACGACAATTTACACTTTACCAAAGAGGTGAAAATGGGAGGCTGTCGGACAACAGCAGTAAAAGGTTGTCACTCATTCTTGTTGTAGTTTGGGGAAATTGAGTGAGGGTGGAGTTATTCATCATTGTGACGTCTAGCTCTACCAAATTAGCACCTTCCGCTACTGAGCAGAGTTCGCTTTGGCCAGCTATGGAGAGGGAATGAATCGGTTATGAATCAGTTATGCCTCAATCAGGCTAATTCGTTTAATGTCGCTTTGTGGTGGAATATCCCTTAAGAAACCCGGCTTTAACGTTAGCCTATAGGGCAGGGCTATTCAACTAAATTGTTCAGGGGGCCACATTGTCAGAAACCCAAGGGGCCGGACTGCCACGGCGCCTCCCCGTGCTATGAATATATGTACACTTGACACAACACGCAACCACATTTTCACAACTTTTATTTAACTACATTGCAAAAGTAGTATACTTTAAAAAAAAAAGTGCTTCATTTATGTGCCACATCTGCAACATCTCCTGCAAAAAGTGCTTCATTTATGACTGTGCAACATCTCCTCTTCAACATTTCAATATAAAAATAAAATAAAAAACAAACAAGTGCATGATGTGCATCTGAACATTCTAACATCAACACTTGAACAAAAAAAACACATTTATAGTGCAGCTGAGCTTATGAAAATTGCTTCATGGCTGTGCAACAACAGCAAATCACAGCATCTTATTAGCACTTATTGTCCACTCTTAACTCTCAAACATCAGGGGGGGTGGGGGGCAGACAGGCCTAGCCTACATACACACATCTAATGAGAGAGATTGCACTTCTTTGACTGGAAGTGAGGGCTACCCGCAAACAGTGATGCAAATGCTAATTTGTCAAGGAGGCACGGTTGCTTGTTTTAATGGCATTCATGTGAGAGAAACTGGATTCACAGGTGTATGTTGAGCCAAACATTGTTAGCACAGATATTGCCAGCGTTTTTATTTTGGGGAATGTGTTGACATGAATACACTTTATCCAAAATGTTGTGGTGGATTCATTCTCAAGTGCCTGCTTCAGAGCAGATGATGCTTGCATGTCAATTATTTCAAGTTGCAGGAGACCTTCATCAATGTGAAGTGATGCAAGGAACTCTTGTCCTTTTGTGGAAATAGCAGCTACATTGGCAAATGGGTTGCTCACAAAATGCATCAATTCTCTGGGCATGTCAAATTCATCAAATCGACTTGCAAAGTTTTCCCTCAATTTATCAATGAAATCTGCCATTAATTGAGTGACTTTTGGCTCAATTGTGCGTGTGAACGTTGACATGAAAAGATTTTTTTTTTAATTTATATATATTTTTTAATTATCATGTAATCTTTTGCGGGCCGGTCAGAATCATAGCCCTTTGAATAGCCCTGCTATAGGGCTTGAGAAATGGGTGTGAAGTTGGACGGTTGCTACATGTTGCTATGGATGCCTGTCGCCATTTGTGGTGGATCACTTAATCGATTTACATTGGGAAATTGCTTAAACTGCAAAATGTACCAAATTGGAGGAAAGGATGGAGACAAATAAGGGAGGTTTCTCCCATGATTGTAGTCCGGTTTCCTGTGGCTAAAAATGCACCTATCCACACACAGTAAACTGGAGTGATCCTCTGCAAGCGGCAGCTTGCCCTAGAAATGTGATGCCCGCTTCCCAAGCAATTCTTTAACGAATAGGTGTTTTTTGTGTGCATGCCTGTGGTTTATGTGATGCGTGTTTCTGTCGGTCTCTAATTTGTCCACTATATTTCTTCTATTTCTACCTTTTAGCTCTCTGGTCGAGTTGTCAGTGGACGGAGAACGGCATTCGTAGGCTAGATCTGCACTGTTGTTGGTGTTCTGCACATCTGCTCACCACCAGCCCAGCACCCACTGAGAGGGACTCCTTGATCAAAAGACTGGACCCAGTGACGAGAGTCTGGAACCAGCTTAGTAGTGGGATGGACAATGTGTCAAGATGCTGGTTGTTGCCTTTATGGGAACCAGCCTTGTATAAGTTGGTTTGGCATTAGGAATTGTTCCTGCTCAGACTAGGAAAAAGTGACTCTGCATTGCAAATGGGAGTCTAAAGCCCCTTCCGGACTTGCACTTGGGGCGGCACGTGGAGGATCGGGTGCGGGCGTTGCCTTGGAGTTGCCCTTTCGGACATATAGCACACAGCATGCAATTCTCCGGCAGAGATTTGTCCGGATAAGCATAAATACTATGCTTGGTTTAGGCGAGGGGTGGCGCTTAGGTAGAGCGACGGCATGATGAGCAAACAGCTTTTCATATCTCTCATCCATCCTCAGTCAGACAGCGTTTCATATCTCTTATCCAGAGAAGAAAGGTTTTAAACTGTGGATACCAAATGGAAGGTAAAGATGATATATAGTATGTCTGCACTTTGTGCTAATTTCATTGTTGTGAAGGGCCAGATTAAAAGCTGAGAATCTACATTTATTGTTTTATATACCTTGTATATTATTTATATATACAAGTTATATCCCTTTAAGCCTGCGTTTGAATCCTAGTAATATTCACTTTCCTCATTGGATAATGCCCCTGACGGCGGCGCCAGGCAGTCTCGCACTCAGACAGGTTTAAGGGCGAGTCTGGGCAAGTCGGGACATGCCCTTGGCAGCGCATTGATTCCGGGCAAGTGGTTAGGTTTGGCACTAGAAAGCCACTTAAGTATATATATCGTGGCAGGTGCGAACAGCAGCAGTTCAGTGTGATTCTAATGTAGTGAGAAGCAGTTCGTCTAACAGAGCGTTGAGAACCACGTGCGAAGTGAATAGTAAAAGTGTCAGATTTAATGCCGTAACGTCAAGTTCGACTTAGCTTAATGTGAAGTAAAGAGTCGTTATTTATTGTGTATCGTGCCAACAGCAGTTCGTTCGTGTGCAGCATTACCCAGCAGTTCGTTCGTTTAGTAGCTAGTGAAACCTTAGCCAGTGTGCGTGGACTAAATACATTAGTGCCAGTACACGAGGAGGGCCTAGTCGTGGACCTACTGGACATGTGCATATTGAAACCTACGGCGGCGATTGCAGAACCAGTATTGGTTGGATTATAGTGATTGTGGAACGTACTACCTTGGAGAAGAGCATCGTTAATACCCACTGTCGTTTGGATTTAACCACCGTGAGGATCTACTTCGGGCTGGCTTCGTGGACCGAAGCTAGCTGGCTATCGTCATTGCTATCGTGCAATTGGATTACAGTTATTGCTTTGTTGCTGAGCATTTGGATTACAAGGACTGGATTCCGTATGTGAACCCCCTTCTTCTTCAATTGAACAGACTGAGTATCCGAACATTCTTCCTTCCTCCAGAGCTTACATCTCTGGGAGGAAACCCCTTGTCTCCAGCGGTACCAGCGTTTCCCCCTATATTGCCATCCTACGCCAGGCGGCGTTTAGTCTAGTACCCCATCGTAGGAATTATTCATTCCAACTGACTTTTGCTACTGACTGACTTATTCATATTCTTCGCCATACAAGCGCAACCTTAATTCTCATATCTGTACAATTTGATGCATAATAATAAATACCCTCAATGATATTTCTTTGTCACCGTGCCGTGTTATTATGAGTGTCTGCCATAATTAGTTGTACTGTCTGGCAAGTAATACTAAGTACATAATTAGCAGTGGTTTAATCTATCACAATCTTTAATACAGTCAGGGTTTTGTAACCCCTCAGTTACATTCATTCCTTCATGTCTTTTCTATTCTACTAAAACTCAATCATACCATAAACAAGGTGGGATGTTGGATCCTAATGTGAACAACTGATAATATGTCTGCTCATTTTACCCTTGATATTATTTGACTTATTTTTACTTTTATCTCTACGCCCCGCTATCTGCTGGGTGCATACTATGACCTTTATCATGTTTTGTAACAGATTACAGAAATTCAAGAAGCCTGTTGGAATGTAAGGTTCTGATATGATATGATTCGATTAATATATCTGCATTATTTTATCTCACTTTATGCTTTGCTCTTGCTGCTTGTTTTACACTTATTTTATTTCTTACTGATGTAAAGCACTTTGAACTGCAATCCCCTTTATGAAAGGTGCTATACAAATAGTTATTATTATCCATCCTCAGACAGTTTCATATCTCTCATCCATCTTCAGTCAGTGTTTCATCTCATCCAGACAGCATTTCATCTCTCATCCATCCTCAGTCAGTGTTTCATATCTCATCCATCCTCAGTCAGACAGCGTTTCATATCTCTCATCCATCCTCAGTCAGACAGCGTTTCATATCTCTCATCCATCCTCAGCCAGACAGCGTTTCATATCTCATCCATCCTCAGTCACACAGCGTTTCATATCCGTCATCCATCCTCAGTCACAGCGTTTCATATCTGTCATTCATCTTCAGTCAGACTGCGTTCCATATCTCTCATCCATCTTCTGTCAGACTGTGTTTCAGGTCTCATCCATCCTCAGTCAGACAGCAAGGAATTAAGAAGTTACAAATGTTCTTCCTGTTCCCCAGGACAGTTAAGGCAGTTAAAGCCACTCCTAAAGCTAGCAAACAGAGAGGGAACCCTCTAATCAGTGATCTAACTGAGATATAAAATATGGGGCTCTTCCATAGACAATTAATGGGGCTCTGACTTGGAGGCCATAAAATGTTTCTGTGAGCTCTTGAACCCAAATGACGTTTCATATTCTAACATTGCCAGAATGAAGATGTAATTTGGTCACCCAAAAATGTTATGACCTCATAAAGTCAAAGCCCAATTCAGTCTATGGAGAAGCCCCAGACTTTACATCCCAGTTACATCATCGATTGGAGGGTTCTCTGTGATTTATAGCTTTAGGTGGGAGTGGTGAGTGTTCACAGGAAGAACATATGTGAATAATCTTTTTAAATATTGAATGTTGACTATTGGGTAGCATTGGCAATACCTTTATTTCATAGTATTTTAGAATAGAAATTCAGAAATTATACATTTGGTTAGTTTACAACTGCTGAGTTTGAAGCACTTTTGAAGGGAGTAACTAAACATCTACTTCTGGTGTGATGCTTATATATGTATATATGTGATGCTTATAAACTCAAATCAATGAATCACCATTTGCTTTTCAGAATATTTAACATACCAAACTCAAATAAGGTTATTTTACAAAAAATTGTATATATTCTAAACTCAGCCTAATGATAAAGAATGGATGAAATTAAATCCCTTGTAACATAATTCCACAGTATTGTGAAGGTTTCCTTGAAAATGTTATCAATACAGATTTCATATTACCTGCTTAAAATTGTAATCTGTAACATTAAGGAAGAACTACACCCAATTTCAGAACTCATACATGTTATTCCTCTGGTCTAAGACGGTCCAAAATATTAGTGAAGAAGAGAATGAATTGGGAAAGTTTTATAGATGACAGAGGATAGAGCACCTAGGGGAGTTCATAGGTACATCAACTAAGATAAGAGATAAGATAATCCTTTATCGATCCCCTTGGGGAAATTCAGGTGTCAAAGCAGCATGTGGTGGGGGATGCATAGCTTCACAGTACAAATACAATATAGTAATAAAAAAAGTAACTAACTGAAATATTGAGTAGCAAACATGAACTGGTGCATTTAACTATTGAATAGTTAACATTAACTATGAAAATCATGATTATCACAACACAAACAGTTTTCCATTTATGTTTGGATATCAAAGGGCTATGGCTGCTAGCAAGTTATCACTATGGATACAATCATGGTTCGTTTTATAGTTTTGCTCCTAGTCATTCCGGATAAACTTGCTTTAAGCATTTTCAGAGGAGCCCATTTGGCTGCCTATGCATGTATTTTTTTTTTTATTTATTTATATGTTTTACAGCAATAAAAACAATTGCTTGGTTTAAAAGATTAGTTAAAAAAAGTTAAATGTAGAGATGTCTAAAATCCTGTTGCTTTAAACTGTTACTTCCCAACTCTGCACATGTACAGTAGGTCTAGGGAATAAGAAGCAGAGCAGATGCGGCGCTGGTGATGGTCTCCACGTGCTCTTTATAGTCGCCGCCATAGTAGTGCAGCAGGAGGTAGTTGAAGATCCCCACAAAACACATCAGAGACAAGAAGAAGATGATTCGTTTCCCAAACAGGTATCCTGGAGTACTGGACAGAAGATTGATGTTGGTCAGACAGACCACACATTCATGGGGATGTAGTGAAGGGTAAAGCTACCTAAACTCGGTTCAGTTTTAACTGAAATGGCTCACCCATCTTTTAAATTTGATACAAACCATTGTAGCCAAGTATATATGGTCATAAATAGTATCAGATTGAAGCAAGTTACAATAAAATGTGGTATTTTTGAGGAAATAAAGTACCATTCAGAAAATAAAATTAATATATATCAACTAGAATAGTCAACAAAATATTCTCTGCTCTGAGTATTCTGATGAAGAAGAGTTCACACCTACAATCTGATCTCATTCAAATGTATCGAAGGGCATTGGTCTCTGCTTTGTTCATTTCATGAATGACCACTTAAGGGGCACATGCCAATTTATTTTGCACATAATCTCTCACACATCCAAAAACTAAACCGTTTTGCACACATCGATTTAGTTTGACAGTTATTGAGAGTAAATGAGTTTGAACATGGCCACCGGTGATGTCATCGGGGACACTGAATCCTTGCGTTGTGTTAATTACAGCTCCATGAAATTATGTAGATGAACAAGAGCAACACCTTGTCTTATAAGGACTGCTACCTTATCATTGAGCTGTAATTAACACAAGACAATTGGGTCTCATTCTCCAACGGATTTATGACAAAAAGGGCTTTCTCTTAGGGCCATTTGAGACCTTTTCGGGCAAGACAATATAATATAATATTAATTATATATGTTTTATTGGGATGGTTGGTGAATCCCAAAATCATCCCGAAAAGGTCTCAAATGGCCCTAAGTTTTAGAGAAAGCCCTTTTTGTCCTTGGAGAATGAGACCCATGATTCAATGTCCCCGATGACATCACTGGGGGTGTCAACACAATATTTAATTGTATATGGTATGATTATTGCAGAATGATGCATACAAAGTTGTTACATACAAACTTATTTTACATGGCTTGCATTTACCTTTGAGATGACTGTCCCATGTAACCAACAAAGTACTTCTGCCTGACCACAAGGTAGATGATCCCAGCGAAGGCAGCAGGAGCTTTAAGAGGATGACAAGCAAAGATCACTTCAAGAAAACTGATGTGATCTGTGGCCAGTTTCTTACTAAATGTCACTTGCATGTTTATGATAGACTGGCTTAATTAACATGATTTCATAATTATAATATGCATCCTTATAGTGAGTGTATGTGTTTGCATATGTGCGTGCATGCGCTCACGTGTTATTTACAGTACTGAGGTATGTACATATGTTTTCTTTTAGATTTTATTTATAGCATTTTCAGCTTTTTATTTTATTATTATTTTTTCTTTGGTCAACGCAGGACCTTTTGGCCATGCAGGACCGACAGCGACAACGCAGGACCGAGAGAGGAGAGAGGAGAGAGGGTGAAACGGGTGGAGAAGAGGGGAAGACATGCGGCACATGGCGTGTAGCTTTTCTCCAATGCGTCCGTGTTTCCGGGTTCCCGTTTTGCGCTCTGATTGGCCAGGTCATGTGACATGTGCGCCAATCGTGGGACGGCAAGTTCTGCGACCTATTTCCGGGTCGAACAGCCTGCAAACTACCCAACGCCTAGTTTATCACTGGTTAAGCTTAGGCGACTCTTTCGAAGTTGGTTAAGGTTAGAGTTTGGAATCAGGGCAGGCGTTCTATCGCCATGCTCTAAGACAAACTAACCTTAACCAACTTCGAAAGAGCGCCTAAGCTTAACCAGTGTAGAAACTTGCGGTCCCACGATTGGACGTACATGTCACATGAACTGGCCAATCAGACGCGGAAACACGAACGCGTTGGAGAAAGGCTACAGGCCACCGGGTCAGGGAATCGAACCCGGGGTGAACGCTTCGCGACTCAGCACGCTATGTGGTGTGCTACTCGAGTGCCCATGTACGTATGTTTCTAAGCCTGGTTAATGTTCACCTTGGCTGAGGCACAGACCAGCACACCACATCACAGCCAGGAAAGTGGAGTAGGCATCCATGCAGTTACGACTGGGGAGCAAAACAAGACAAAATAACTGAAAGTCATGCTGTAATACGAACTGCAATGAGAGACAAAAATTAAGCTATCACAAATAAACATTTCTTTAGGGGTGGAAAGTATAACTAGTTGCATTTACTCTAGTCACTGAGCAAGTGAGTAGATGTTTTGCTGTAAGTTACATAAAACTTACTTTTCAAGTACTTTTAAAAGCCTATACCTTTATTTCTACTTGAGCTCTTGAATATGTTCTTGAATAAGTATTTAATAAAAAAAAGTGGAGTAAGTTCTATTTTTGGTCATAAGAGTTTGTCATTTACAGTAAAACAGTCATTCTGGACATAACTGACACAAGCTCTATGATTCAAAACATGGGTCTGTTACGGTTTGGTAGGTGTGTTGGACCCAGGTGCAGTGCAGAACAAAATACGAGATGCAGGTGTAGGTTTTCAAACAAAGGGATACTCTTTTATTTGAGTAGATGAATGAACACGCATACGAGTGCGGATAAACAAAATGGGAGAAATCTCTGTCTCCAAAACACGTTAAATAATCATAATACACAAGGTAATCTACACAAACCGGGGAAAATAAAGGGGAGAAAGCAAGGTCTCCAAAACACGTTAAATAATAAACACGTCAAACGACTGTACTGCATACTGTAAGATACACTTTCAATAACGAAATCATATGGCAATCAAAATGACACAACAACTAAGAACACATAGCTAACGAAGTTATCCTCCATGGCGAGGAGCAATAAGGCTTACACAGGCAGGTGCTACTCACGGACAGTTTGGTGATCGACTGACAGGGTTTGTACGATACAGGGGAAAATATGAAGGGACATTAACGAGCCACACCAGGTACCAATGAGTGTAATTAAGACAGGTAGACAATGGTAATTACCCACCAGGTAACGCTAGAGGCTCGCTCACTAAGCAGAGCGAACCCCCAACGTTACAGGGTCTTACAGTAACCAATAAAAAATATTTATTAAGACCACACCAAAAGGAGTACTCAGTAGATTTTAGTGGGATGATATTGGAGCATGCACAAATGATTTGTTATGATTTGCATTCAAAAGTAACTGAATACACTAAGTACTTTTTTTGGATTGCTACTCCATCTGGTAATCGGAAGGTTCCCGGTTCGATTCCGGCTCACGCCGGCAGCGTGAATACTTTAGGCAACTAACATTGCTCTGATTGGCCCACTGACCCCACGTGACGCTACGCTCGTTTTCGCCCGCACGCCGGTAACGCAAGCGAGCCTCCAGTGTGTTGAACGTTAGGTTATGACTATAACCAAGTTCTGTTAATTAGGGGTGACGCTCGGCATCACTCATGCACTCCCTCGCGTACGTGCACGCACACTGAATAAATTCCACAAATGTACCTTTAATACCAGTATTCATCTGACCACACCCCTCGTTAGCTTACCTTCATAAGCAGGTGTGTGGTCACCTGCTCTCCTCCTTCCCAAGCTTTCACCACAAGGTGAGGTCAAGGGCTGCAGCGGCGTCGGATGCCGAGCGTCACCCCTAATTAACAGAACTTGGTTATAGTCATAACCTAACGTTCTGTATCATTAGGGGATCCGCTCGGCATCACTCATGCACATAGGGAGGCCGAGCGGAGCCACCGGCTGACAAATACACCCCACTGAAGGCCCCCCACAACCATCAGAACAGGGAGGGCCGAGCCCCCCCGACCCCCCCTAATGGAGGGCACCCCCCCTATTAGAGGTTTCCCGGGAGGGCGACGGACCCGACCGTGCGAAGAGGCACTCAAGCAATTCAACGCACAGGGTGAGCAGCCGTGGCCTGACCCCAC
Organism: Notolepis coatsorum; assembly: GCF_963971535.1. Lineage (NCBI taxonomy): Eukaryota > Metazoa > Chordata > Actinopteri > Aulopiformes > Paralepididae > Notolepis > Notolepis coatsorum. The sequence continues at coordinate 47,550,182 of NC_140172.1, read as the reverse complement.
GACTACACACACGCACAACCCGCATGCCACCCGGGAACGAACGGAGGGAACAACCTCGTTACTGCCCCCAGAAACACAGGGTCAAGGGCAAACCCAACCCCGTGGCAAGGCCGTAGCAGCGGAGCGCGAAGGAAGGCCCAGACCTACCAAAGGGACTGGACCCCCTGGAACAGGGGCCCGGAGAAGTCCATGATGCCAGCATCACGACCCCACCAGGTGGGCACTTAGTGACCCCGCCCCCCACATCGCCAGCATATTCGAACAAAGGCCCCTCAGCCGAGCGGGCCCTGTCCCCCCAATAGTACACCACCTGGCACACTGACCCTGCAGAACAGGCAGTCAGCATGGCCGTAAGCACACAAAAAAGGTTAACCAACGGAAGCAGGCAGCGCACCGGGGAAAAACCAGGCAACAGGCTGTTAACCCGAGCCTGGAGACTGCGGACGAGACAGGCGCCAGAGGGGACAGCTGAACACAGCCGCCCCGGCGGAAGGGGCGCATGCTGGCGTTGTTGCATGATCAAGCCTCCATTTAAAAACCCCCACCCAGAGGGGTTGAGGCAGAGAAGGCTGACACGATTGGCAGACGTCATGAACGTGCAGGGGCACCCTCAACCGGTTAACCCGGGAGTTGACACTGCTCCAACACACCAGAGAACCAACCACCTAGTCGTTACCCTATGCGGTGGTTGGTCCCATAACCCCCCAGGAAAAAACTCCAAAACACACCTGCGGCACTGCCGTAGTACCTGTGTTCCAGTTCCCAACAGGGTTATCCCGGGCCTACGGGTCAACGAAAACATTACTTCGGACCGGGCCCGGTGATACGGGGAGCACAGGGTCCCCCGAGGAGGTCAAAGACCACTCCAACAGGCCCCTCTTCGCCATGCGTAAGAGAAGAGCGCAAGAATGGAAAACCAGCCCCAACACCCCGTACTTGGTATTCCCAGGAGGTCACCCAACCAAGTACTAACCAAGACCAACCTGCGTGGCGGCCGAGATCCGACGAGATCGGGCGCGTACAGGTTGGCACGGCCGTAAGCCATTACGACAGTGTAGAATACAATGCACCCAACAAGGGTTCCATAGCGCTTAACCCTGCGACACCCGGACCGACCTAGCATTTTTCCCCCTGAAAAAAGCCCAAGTCCCTCAGGGTACCAGAACAGCAGATCTGCATCCCCGGCGGACAACAGGTTTAACTGATCCGGACCAGCGTGACCAGAACCAGTCCCGTGCCCTAACCACGCCGACATGCCAACTCCAGGAGAAGGGGCAGATATGCGTGTTGATCTTAAACATAAAAAGAAGGCGCCACTCAGACGTTCGGTGCGAACCGCGCCCGGTGGCCCACCCCCAGGGCGTGAGACCCTTCTACATATGTTCAGATCCATTCCGTTATCATCCCCTGATATGAACGAGAACCCGTCGACAACCACACAGGTCGTCGGAAGAGGAAAACCCCCATCCCAATTGCTTTATAAAAACGCTGTTTTAACCCCAAGCAACCAAGGCGCGCCAGTCAGTTTCCTAATGTCCAGCAGAACATCCTGAGCTAGCACTATGTGTGCGTCGGGCATATCCATATCAATAATAGGCTATGTAGACCATCTTATTGAATCCCCAAGGCGCCCAGGGGAACGACAAGAGGGGCGGGATGCAACCAACTCCATGAATGAATGAATGAAAACTTTATCCAACAGATTGCAGAATGGGTACAATACAGTACGGCTCAATACACACAATTGTTAAGGGGATGTAGACCTGAGAAAGACGTTAGTCTTGTTTCCATCAGGATCCCCCATTTCCAATTCATATAGATTCATCCAACTCTTTATAACAATAAAGAAGAAGCATCACCCGTATGAACCCAACTGCACAGCTGGGAGTAAAAAAAACGTTTACATGTTTTTACATCCAGTCACTCCTTTTGTCAAAGAGTAAAGACCGGACCTTCCCAGAAACCTTCCCACATGAGTCGTAGTCATGAAAAAGACATGTCAACTGTGAGTCACGTGACCAACTGACTCAAGTTTACACATAAATCGAGCGTAGCAGACCCGTAAGCCCTACGCTCTAACTCGACACCTTAACACTCTTTAACTCACGGAAGGCGTCGCCATACATTGCTATGAGGGGAAACCCTGCACACGGCTCCTGTTTGTAATAGGAGTCGGCAGGATAACCCTCCCCCCCCCCCCCCCCCCCTCCCTGCCAAGACGTCCTAACGGCTCGGCCCTGACTGGCTCAGCAGAATGAGATAAAATCTCCTAAACCAATCAAGTGGGAAGGAGGGGTTTATTCGACACCCTCACAAAAAAACCCTTCTTTCCCTACAAACAAAAACAACTGTAGCATTTTGAAACCTCCGGTAGAATGCTAATGTATAGCGTAAGCTAACAATGCCCGCTACCCACAAAATGTGAACAGGATTTACAACAAAACAAGTCGTATGTGTGTGAATCCTACACCCGTTGACTATGTCGTACATAGCAAAACGCTGACCGAGAGTAACGGCTAGGCCGTGGAATGTGTGTGTACAAGTATTACTGCAACTAACACAACAGCGTTGTGGAACACATATACTTTGTTTAAGCAATGGAATACCACCAGTTTCTACCTGCATGTGGAGCGTCAGGCTAATAGAACCTCCTACGACTGAGTGTATGCTTGCAGACCTTGCTTAATCTCGTAACACAACATGACTCATCTCTCAACGTAACAGTGCAGATTCATATTTACGCAACCCCATCATATGATTTGTTGAAGAAACACACAGTTTGTTTGGCCAAAAACATAGTTCCCCTTATATCGGGGAACTTTTTTATTTTATATGGCTCAAAAACACAATCATAAGGGGCCGGGGAGGGTGTAGAGGAGAGGGGGCACAGAGGGGAAAAGTCACTCTTAGCGGCGTCTGCCACCTCGCGCCGCTCGAGTCTTGCCACCCCGAGGAGCCCCGGAGGGACGATAGTTAACTGTCTGCTGGTCTCGACGTTCCCTACCGTCTCCTCCGGTCGTGGATGGGTCGGCGGTAGCAGAAGCGCTGTCTCTTCTCCTGGCCTTCTTGGAGGGGCCAGCAGCGGCGGTAGAGGCAGTGGTAGGCACGGCGGAGGAAGCTCGACGTCGTGGAAGCCTTCTGACTCCACCGGCAAGGACGGGAGGCGGAAAATGGGGTTGAAGAACGGATCTCTCCTTTGCCATCTCTCTGCACGTTGAGGTCATCAACCGCAGGGCCTTCCCGAACAGTCCAGCATCGGAGAGGTTGGCCGTCAGAAGAGGGGTTCTCTTCTTATCCGGCACTCGAGCCTGCTCCAGCCAAAGGTGGCGCTGGGTCAGGGTGGCCAGGGCGCGCGTCTTCCCCGAGGCTATGGCCAGCACCTGGGTAAGGTGCAGGACAGCTCCTGCCGCCTGGGTGATCTGATCGCATTTTACCTCAGTCAGATCCACGCCGCCCGTCATAATCCCCGATACAAATCTAGCTAGGTGGGCGATGTTAGAAGCCGCAGCCAGCGATTGTGTACCAGCGATAAATGACTGGTCACCCCAATATGCCAATCGCCTAGCCGATCTTCCATGGAGAACCGGCTTGCATAATGGTTCCCACACCACATCCGGACAGAGGAGAGCGGCCATCGGACTATCAAGCCGTGGCATGCCCTCTCTCATACCTTTGACCAACCCCGACACCCGCGTAACTGGTACGTAGGCGGGGGTAAGTCCCATGATGTGAGACACCGCCTGACCCTGACGAACATAGGCCCCCATTGAGGGGGAAAATGGGTAGACAACGTCCACCCCTCTCACCGGGCGACGCTGCCAGAAATGACCTATGAGATCGTCAGGGACAGGAGCAGGCAATGGCAGCGGCACGCCGTTTGCAGCGGCGGCTACCGCCATGAGCTCGGGAAACAAAGCCCGCAGTTCCCCCTGCTGACCTTCCTCCACCGAACCCGCATCCCTCACATGCAGCAGGCTTCGACCCATTGAGGAGCCACAGTCTGATGTGGCTGATAGCAGGGCATCCTGCTGATGAGGCCGAGGTGGTTCCCCGACATCTTCGAACAAGGCGTCCCAAGGAGCCATTTCTCCCCCCTCCGGTGTTTCCTGGATAGGAGGGATACTCTCCTCCACAGGACCTTCAAACAAGAATCCGTCCGACTCTTCCATGAAGTCCTCAGTTTCCATCGGAAATCCAGAGCCGGACGCATCCTCGCTGGTCTCCAGCAATTCTCCAAACCCAGGCCGTTCGCGCCTGCATGCCACCATCTTGCGACGTGAACGGGCAGACGCGAAAAGTTTCCGATTCCCTGGAACCAGAGGAACCAGAGTCGAGATCAGGCCATCGCCGGAGCGACGGCACCGATGCCTCGGCTCCTCGGAGAGGCAAACTACCCATCGGCTGCCTCCTGGGCTGGGTCGGCAACCACGAAAGTGGCAGCAGCCCCGCACCAAAACGCACGACGGAGGCGGGAATGGAGAACCGCTGGTGAAGAGTAGGTCTACTCTCCGAAGAAAACATTATGACTTAGCTTTTCCCTTTTAACATATGAGAGAAGAAAAAACTAAGCACAATGTAGACTCGTCACAACTCTTTTCAACTAACAACACGTCAAGTGAGTACTACCGAGGCACTTCCTTGTGGTGAAAGCGAGAAGGAGGAGAGCAGGTGACCACACACCTGCTTATGAAGGTAAGCTAACGAGGGGTGTGGTCAGATGAATACTGGTATTAAAGGTACATTTGTGGAATTTATTCAGTGCGCGTGCACGTACGCGAGGGAGTGCATGAGTGATGCCGAGCGGATCCCCTAATGATACAGAAGTGTTCTTAAGCAAGACACCCCTAACCCCCCTAACTGCTCCCGATGAGCAGCTTGGCACCTTGCATGGTTGCCTCTGCCGTCGGTGTGTGAATATGTGAGTGAATGGGTGAATATGAGGCATACGTTATAAAGCGTTTTGGATAAAAGCTCTGTATACTGTAAATGCAGTTAATTTACCATTCATAATACTACTGTTTAAACAGTACCTCTACACTTGAGTAATGTATTCCAGTACTCTTTCCACCTCTGCTCATTTCATACCTAATGTGATTGATAGTATATACAACTATAGTATCCTAAAGATAAGATAAGATATTCCTTTATTGATCCCCTTGGGGAAATTCATTGCACAAGCTATGACACAGTGCTGTCTCTGAGCATTGGCCATTCACAAGTCATGGCCATTCTGCTCGTGTGTTGCACTGTCCCTCAAGAACCACTTCCCATGTGTGACCCTTCAGAAGACTACTGTGTTTGTGTCCAAAATTGCTTCACATACTGATCAGCCTCGTTCTCCTTCCCCAAACTCAACGTGCCTGTTATTTTGACAGCACAAGACTATTTTCTGTTTTTCTGCTCTTGAGTTGGTTGCTACATCAGAAGTGACAGTTATTGCATGAGAGGCAGTCATATATACTGTGTCAAAACATTTGGCACGGTGGTGTAGTGGTTAACAAACTTAACACTGTCGCCTCACAGCAAGAAGGTCCAGGGTTCGATTCCCACTTGGGGACCAGGTTTCCGCGTTGCCAGGTACCCAGTGGTGCAGTCGTAATATCAGAACTGCCTGTACGCTGTTTAAATGACGCCACATGCACGCGCGCTCCCGCGCATGCGCATACATGTTCCCTCGCGTGCGCACAGAACAGATGATTATTATGCATAAATAGTAGGAAACATGTTTGTATAGGAAATTACTAGTTTTAGTTTAGTTTTTGTAAATATTGCCTTGAAATAGAGAAGCTGAAAAAGGTAGCAGGATGTAGCCTTTCAATATAAAGAAATTATATTGTCAACAGATATGGTTGAAAAACAAACAATGTTTTAAATGTAATTGTAGATACAATATTGTAGTTACAATTTCTTTAATTGAATTAACTTAAACTAGAAATGTAAATACAAACTAAATTAACAATGTAACTTACAGTTTACAGGAGGACAGTTTCCTTCTGAAGCACAACTTAATGCCTCGTCCTTCCAGTCGGGACCATTTGTCACATAGTGAGAGCTCCACAGCTCAAGCAAACCCGCACCAATTGGTACAGGGCTTGTATTTTGGTTTTGCACTTCTCGTTCTTTGTTATTATTGCTATGCCATTGTTATGCAAAGACTAGCTGAGTACCGGGTACTTGGCGCACGGACGACGAGTCGAGTGAAAGTTGTGAACGCATTTTTGTGTGCGCGCGTGTGCACGGATGTGCACATCCGTGCGCGACTGCGCGTACTTCTGCCCAGAAAACTGCTGGGACGGCGTGGTACCGCGTGGCACCACCACTGCACCACTGCAGGTACCCAGGTGGGGGATCTCCCAGGCCTTTCTGTGTGGAGTTTGCATGTTCTCCCCGTGCTCGCAAGGGTTTCCCCCCCGATAAGATAAACCCAATGGAAAAACATGAACACAACAGACAAACTTGTGGGATCTAGTATTTGGGCTGCCCCCTAGTCCTTTAATCCAGTGGTTCTCACCATTGTTGTCTCCTGTGTCCAAGGAATTATTCCAGGGGCCCCCACAGGAGACATAATGGCCACTGTGTGAATATGGTTTTGATTGATTGATTGAAAATTGTATTAACAGATTGCATATATGACATACATGACATACAGGTAGACAGTACGGTTACATCTAGACATTTATGCCATACCAGATCTACAAATGTACAGTACTGTTTATGAGTACAAAAATTGTCTGAAAGGATAGTATATACATTTGAGGGGGAAGAAACTGTACATTGGAGGAGGTTGGGTGGGGGGAGGGGGGGTTGGGTAGGCGGGGGGGGGGGGGGGGAACTGTACATTGGAGGGGGTTGGGTTTGGACATTTACAGGGGCCAGTTTCGAATTGCAGTCTCCCGTAGGTGCTCTTTGAGAGTGGTTTTGAAGGTGGGTAGTGATTCACATTCCTTTACAGCTGTGGGTAGGGCGTTCCACATTGATGTGGCATAATTGCGAAACGTGTTTAGTCCCTTGTTTGAGCCGAATCTGGGTTTAACATGATTTGTGGAGCTCCCTCTGGTGTTGTGGTCGTGGTATTCACTATTCACTGACCTTTGGAAAGTATTTTGACATGTACATGGGGGGTACCTTAGTGGTGTAGTGTATCTTGTAGACCAGGCCCGTTGCAAGTTGCTGTACTCTGTCGTCTACTCTAAGCCATCCTAGGTTGTCAAAGTGGGCAGGGGTGAGGTGGGTTCTTGGAGTAAGGTCAAGCAGTAGTCTGACCAGTTTGTTTTGAGATGTTTGTAATTTTGTTTTTAGTGCCTTTGAGGGGCTTTGGTACCATGAGGTGCAAGCATAGTCGTAGTACCATTGAATGAGTGCTCCTGCCAGAGTCTTCAGGGTATTCTTGTTTACCAGAGAGGAGATCCGGTACAAGAATCTAGTTCTTTGCTTGACTTTTTTTTATTACATTTGATGCCATTTTGTTACAGGAAAGATTTGCCTCTAGGATGGAACCTAGGTATATGTAATTTCATCTTTCCTTGTGACAATATTGTCACCCACTGTAACTGAGAAGCCGTCGGTCTTGCTGAGTTTGTTATTTGAACCGAAGAGGTAAATTCGCCATAAACCTTGTTGCGTTCTGTTGTAATAGAGATGTTGCTATTTGTTCATAATGACTAAACGGATTGATTTAGTTGAGGACAACCCTATGGTATAGGTTATGTCTAATTGAGTACAGTCAATTTATTATCCTTTGAAAGGAAAAAATCTATATCTACTGTGTTCTACAGTAGGATAGCCAAGAACATTGTATATCAGATAGTGTTTTCACCTTAAATAAACATCCTGACTTGTGTTCTGGCAGCGGCACATTACATAGAACCGAACAATGCAAAGCCAAATGGGAAGTTTACAACAGAAACAAATGCAAATGTGTTAATGGTATGCAAATGCACTAATAAATGTTAAACACAATGTATATAGGAAATAAGGAAAGGTATTAAGCTACAAATAAAGATATGCAAGTGTGAGACTGACAAACCTGCAGTGTGAGCAAGGAATGGAAACAAGGTACTTACTTGGCACAGGACACTCGTTCAAAAGCAGCAGGGTTGACAATTTGCGCTTTGCACTCCCTCTCTACCTTCTGAGCAAAGAATGCTTGAACCCAGAAACATATGAAAAGAGGAACAATTGAAATAGTAAGCGTTGAGCGGGCATATAACCGGTGATGCACTGGTAAAATATAAGGTGTGTAATCCATTAACTTTAATACACATTCACAATAATGCCAATAATCACAGCTACACACAGTATATTTTCCAGAATAGTATTACATTGTTTTATTTCCTCATTTAGATCCACTTTTCTTGGAACTTCATCAATATGATATCAATATGATACGAATTACAATAATAAATACTATGACTTCAGTGACTTCAAGAAGGTGGGTAAACTTTATTTCACAAATAAAAAGGTGGGTGAATCCTGAGTTTAGGTGGGTTCACCCTCCACTACATCCCTGCACCAAATACGCATATCTCTATGGTTGATTTATTTGAATAGAGTAAACTTGGTAAACACAAATTACTTCTTTCTTTTCTCACCATTCTGTAGGACACTGATGAGAGTGACAATGACGAGGAGGTAGATGTTTTCCACCACAATTGCTTCCATGATGCTTCTCTGAATGGAGGGAGCAGATTGATGAAGGAGAGCTATCTATTCTATGTCATGTCGACTTTGACAGTATTTTTGTTTGCTTCCTCTATTTTATGTAAAGTGTGTTGTGAACAGTTGTGTGACTTCATTCAAATAAATGTTACGCCCCTTTGCCACTGGGGGGCTCTGTGGGCTCTACATGTTTTTTTTTGTGTGTGGAGGCATCAACCTAGTCCCTTTCGTGACTCACGAAAGTGGCTAGAATCAACCCTGATAAAACTATTAGAAAGAAGCTCACTAATGTAATGTGAATATCTCTCTCTTCCCGGATCTCCTCTCTGGTAAACAAGAATACCCTGAAGACTCTGGCAGGAGCACTCATTCAAGGGTACTACGACTATGCTTGCACCTCATGGTACCAAAGAACCTCAAAGGCGCTAAAAACAAGATTACAAACATCACAAAACAAACTGGTCAGACTACTGCTTGATCTTACTCCTAGAACCCACCTCACCCCTGCCCACTTTGACAACCTAGGATGGCTTAGAGTAGACGACAGAGTACAGCAACTTGCAATGGGCCTGGTCTACAAGATACACTTCACGACTAAGGTACCCATGTACATGTCAAAATACTTCCCAAAGGTCAGTGACATACCACGACCACAACACCATAGGGAGCTCCACAAATCATGTTAAACCCAGATTCGGCTCAAACAAGGGACTAAACACGTTTCGCAATTATGCCACATCAATGTGGAACACCCTACCCACAGCTGTAAAGGAATGTGAATCACTACCCACTTTTAAAAACACTCTCAAAGAACACCTACGGGAGACTGCAATTCGAAACTGGCCCCTGTAAATGTCCTAACCCAACCCCCTCCAATGTACAGTAAATGTCCTAACCCAATAATACACAAGACCCTCTTCTTAGAACCAAGTAAGGCTTTGTCCAATGTACAGTTACCCACCCCACCCCGCCTACCCACCACCCACCCCACCAACCACCTCCTATATGTACAGTCCCCCCCCCCACCCCACCTCATCCAATGTACAGTTTCTTCGTCAAATGTATACTCTCTTTTTTTTTTAATCTTTTTGTATCACAAACAGTACTGTATTTATAAATCTGGTATGTCATAAATGTACTATAGATGTAGCAGTACTGTCTCTGTATGTCATGTATGTCATATGTTATGATGAATTGAAAATGGGGGACCCTGATGTAAACAAGACGAAAGTCTTTCTCTGGTCTGCATCCCCTTAACAATTGTGTGTATTGAGCCGTACTGTATTGTACCCATTCTGCAATCTGTTAATACAATTTTCAATCAATCAATCAATCAATCAATCAATCAATCAATCAATCAATCAATCCCCCCAGATATACCAACAGGACGTAGGCTCACTAATGGTGACTGGTCACGAGACGTGGAAATCAATGTTATTGTTATTAACGTTATTTATTACTTCATAGTATCACCTAAGCTAATACATTTATGTTTTATCAGCCATATAATATAATATGCACAATCAATTACACTATCAATTCACTATGAATTGAAAATGGGGGACCCTGATGTAAACAAGACAAACGTCTTTCTCTGGTCTGCATCCCCTTAACAATTGTGTGTATTGAGCCGTACTGTATTGTACCCATTCTGCAATCTGTTAAATAAAGTTTTCATCCATTCATTCATTCACTACTTTACAATTTAGAAATAAAATGAGCACCGTCTTCTATTCGCAGTTATTCATCAAGTCCCATATGGTCTAGCGGTTAGGATTCCTGGTTTTCACCCAGGCGGCCCGGGTTCGACTCCCGGTATGGGAACAGAATTTTAACTCGTACTAACTAGATGACTGCTCCTTACATTGTCTTGAAGCTTCTTCAGTGATATGTAGACATGGACATTATCAAATAACGTTATCACAATGTAAGCATGAAATACAACTACGGTCATGCACTCTTAATAAAGATAACCACTAGGTGGCTTGTCAACAATTTAACTAACCGAATATGTACCATGTATAACGCGGGCTGCGTGAATATTAAAGGCAACCAACTTGTGTATTCACGCAACCGGGCTGGCACGACCGGTCTTCTTTATGTTGCGGCTCTCTAAAGTCTCCAAGTTTTATTTGTCTAAAGTGTATTTAAAACAGGTATGTCAACAGATAGTAGTAAGCTAGTGATAATTCCTGGAATTTCCCATTAGATACAACAATCTGACGCTCCCTCTCCTCTCCCTTCAGAACGAACTGCCTGTTCACCTGTGCGCACTCATCGTGTCAGAAAGCCAACGTGAAGCATTTATCTGCTTTTTACTCTGATATCGTCTCGCAATTCAGAAGGATTTGCAATGGCATCACGAATCTAAGCTCCTACAGACTTCTCCTGAAGGATCACAGAGCACGGCTAGAAAAGGGCTTGTGTCGCAGGAGTGTCACACAAATACCACTGAGTGGGGTAAGTCCAATGTTCACCTCCTGCCAACCTGTTAGTGACTAAAATACTATCAGCCTATACTAAACTTCTCTCTAGTCTAGTTTATCTATCTTCTCATCTCCTTTTGTATATGTGCGGCGCGTGTGTCTCTCCTCCCCTCGCCTCCCCCAGAGAGAAGCAGATAATCTGTTATGGACTTTCTGGTGAACCTTCTACATTATTCTGTTTAATATTGTTATGGACTTTAGTTGTTATGGACGTACATCAATGGACTTTGTGATGATGGGCCGTCTGTAGCCTAGACTAAGTACTAATATTAGCCCTAGCCCCTGCATGGCGCTGGAGAGTGAAACACTATTCAAAAGCCACTGTTAAATATGAATTAATTTCAAACTTCAGATTCTAAATAAACATTATAGAACATTTCTTAAAATAGCTTGGAAGGTATCATTGACTCCTGCAGCCACAAACACCTCACTTGCACAACAACCATCTATCTATCATGATATCATTAAGATATACTTTAGTTTCTGTAAGCTTGCTTTTAGTAGTTTGACCACAAGTGTGCAGTATAGAGTGGTGTACAGTATGCTCTGAACAGGGACATCTTCACTCCATCTGTACACAAGATAATGTTTGCTTGTGCGTACATCATGTGTCATTGCCTATAAATATCATCATCATGTAATTTGTTCTGTAATAAAATGTCCAAGATATCTTACCTTATTACAAACACCAAGATTATTATCAGACAATTTAAAGTCAGGAAATTAGACATTTGTCCTCTTTGGTTCTACAGATCATGACAACACTCTTACTGGCATTGTATTTGATATCATGTTCCACACCAGACACAGAACATATAGTAAGTGTCATAATCACGGCGAGAGCCTTCCTCTTCCCTCCTGCTTCCACACCCTTATATGGGCAGCATCCGACCCCAGCATTCGCACGCTGCCAGAGGGACATCAATCAGCGCAGCTGTGAGGGATCCCCTCATCAACAGCCCCTACATCAACCCACGGATCCTGTCGTCCCTCGTCGCAGTGTTATCCTAACAACCTAGGTACGACGACGCACACTAGCCTTGCTGCTCTTTCCCTATTGCCTGCCTTGTCCTAACCTTTGTTCTCCCTGTGCCCAGGACCACCGCTCCCGAGCTACGCTGTCTCCCGAGACACCACCCACCTGGACGTTCCTGTGCTGCACGAGGAGTGCACCTGCTCGCACCTGTTGTACATTCCTGTACATTCATGCCTGTCTGCTTGGTGCCTATATATTAAAACCAACCTAAAACGCTCCATTCTCTCTCTTCCTGTGTTCTGCTATTGGGCTCCGCCACTGCTGCCCTAACAGTAAGGAGCTGCTGTAGACCAGCGCTACTTGGACTAAAGACCACAAGATTATCTGCATACATAATATGGTTCACGAGAGTATAACCAATCATACAGGCAGAATGATTCTGAACTAGGCAGAATCTGCACCTGGCTCGCTGATAAGATAACAAACTATCATTACACCTGGGTAAAACAGAGTCCATTCTCTTCGGTTCAAATAACAAACTCAGCAAGACCGACGGCTTCTAAGTTACAGTGGGTGACAATATTGTCACAAGGAAAGATGAAATTACATACCTAGGTCCCATCCTAGAGGCAAATCTTTCCTGTGACAAAATGGCATCCAATGTAATAAAAAAGTCAACCAACGAACTCGATTCTTGTACCGGATCTCCTCTCTGGTAAACAAGAATACCCTGAAGACTCTGGCAGGAGCACTCATTCAAGGGTACTACGACTATGCTTTCACCTCATGGTACCAAAGCACCTCAAAGGCGCTAAAATCAAAATAACAAACATCACAAAACAAACTGGTCAGACTACTGCTTGACCTTACTCCTAGAACCCACCTCACCCCTGCCCACTTTGACAACCTAGGATGGCTTAGAGTAGACGACAGAGTACAGCAACTTGCAATGGGCCTGGTCTACAAGATACACTACACCACTAAGGTACCCATGTACATGTCAAAATACTTCCCAAAGGTCAGTGAATACCACGACCACAACACCAGAGGGAGCTCCAGAAATCATGTTAAACCCAGATTCGGCTCAAACAAGGGACTAAACGCGTTTCGCAATTATGCCACATCAATGTGGAACGCCCTACCCACAGTTGTAAAGGAATGTGAATCACTACCCACTTTCAAAACCACTCTCAAAGAGCACCTACGGGAGACTGCAATTCGAAACTGGCCCCTGTAAATGTCCTAACCCAACCCCCTCCAATGTACAGTAAATCTCCTAACCCAACCCCATCCAATGTACAGTTACCCACCCACCCCGCCTACCCAACCCCCCCCAAACCCCAACCACCTCCAATGTACAGCCCCCCCCCCAACCTACCCCCACCTACCCAACCTCCTCCAATGTACAGTTTCTTTGTCAAATGTATACTCTCTTTTTTAGACTCTTTTTGTATCACAAACAGTACTGTATTTGTAAATCTGGTACGTCATAAATGTCTAGATGTAGCAGTACTGTCTATCTGTATGTCATGTATGTCATATTATATGTTAAGATGAATTGAAAATGGGGGACCCTGATGTAAACAAGACGAAAGTCTTTCTCTGGTCTGCATCCCCTTAACAATTGTGTGTATTGAGCTGTACTGTATTGTACCCATTCTGCAATCTGTTAATACAATTTTCAATCAATCAATCAAACACCCAGTATTTTACAGACTTTCAATTGCTTGGACAGATCATCCATACATATATCCTCATAATCCCACATTGTACACTTAGTTATGATATTTTATTTGAGGAGCTATGGGTTAAGCCTATATGAAAGAACCAGAGGGGTGGAATTCGATACAGGAGAGGGAGTGTTCTTGAACGACCACGTGTGTGCACCCCCCCCCCACACCTCCCTGCTACAAATCTCTGGAAAAAAACAACAATTCTGTTCTTCCCCCCATCCTGACTGACTCCCCATAACCTCTCTCCTCCTCCACTCCTCCTTCTTCCCTCCTTTACACCCCCCAAACCCGGCTCCAAGGCTCCCTCCATCCTGTATGTCCCTCCTCCCTCAAGCCCCTCCTGTATCGGCTGCTCTCCTGTCTTCTGTTTTTTCCCCTCTTGATGACAAAATTTATTTGCATATTTTTTTCCAAGGAAGCGCTCATTAGAATGCATAAACTGGGCCAGAGACGCATCGTTACAGGCAGCATGTATCCTGTGTGTCTATATGTTGAAATTGGTAGATTTGGAATCCGTCGTAATCTTGATTCAGAAATAGGGGATATAGGCCTATATCAGACAAATTGCCCTTTGTATCAACTGTCTTACCATACAACGAGCAAATATTGACCTACAGTATTTTCACCTATTTCTTTGGGAGAATCTGAAATAGACATATTCATCTATTTCTTCAGTAAATATTAACTGAAATTCCAGTGGTAGTATTTTTTATCCTTATTATGGAAAATACATTTGAACATGTGTCTTTCCTTCAAAAACATGACACAGATCACACCAAGCCACATGCACACTTTCTGTCTCACTCTCGCACACACACACACACACACACACACACACACACACACACACACACACACACACACACACACAAAATAATAACTTTTGTATGGTCAAACTTCATTAAAATTGATCTGACCATGGATGTAATTCATTGAACATGCATTTATGTAATTAGATGTCAGAATTTTGCCACCCCTTGCCATTTTAAGAATCCATGTATGCTGTGCCCCTTGACAGTTCAGTGCATGCATGACTCTCTCCTAAATCAAATCAAATGTATTTGTAAGGCCCGACAACACAGGTTAATGTCCCCATGGGCCGGATACGTCTTCTTCAAGTCAAGAAGAAACATCACAATAAGTCAAGAACAAAACAAGAACACAATAAGGTCCAACAAATTTAAAATAAATGCAAAATAAATGAATGATTGCTACAAATCAAAGAGAGAACCCTCAACTTTGTGATGTCAACTGGATGTCAAATCTGGCTTAGACCAGTGGCCCTCTTCACCCTACGGGGAAATACATAATCATACTTATAAACTTTGGTATAGTTTATAATCAATGTTTTTCTATTGTGAAATAATGAACACTTGAAAGCCTCTAATTATTGAAAGTTGAAAGCCTCTAATTATTGAAAGGTAAGTAATTTTGGACACCTAGCCCCATTTCCTATAATGATGTTGTTGATCAGTGGAGTCCTTTCTCAGCACACTCCATGCTGTTCTTTGTGCTGGATATGCACAGCTCTGCCTAGTCAGCCACCAAACCAATGCAAAGTCAGTGGGGTGACGCTCCAGTCTTAAAGGAACACTCCAACATTTGAGCAAATACAATTTGCCATCTTCCCCAGAGTCAGGCGAGAAGATTGCTATCAACTTCATCTCAGCGTGTCAGGTTTGGATTTGTTGCGAGTTGTATTTCTTCTCTTTTGATGGAGCCAAGCTAGTTGCTCCCTACTGCTTCCAGTCCTTGTGCTAAGCTAGGCTAACATGCACCCGGAGCTCTCTCTGGGGCTACTGGACACACAAGAGATGAAACTGATATCAATCTGACTCTGGGGAAGATGGCAAATAATTTCCCAAAATGTTGGAGTGTTCTTTTAATAAAGTACAATAGTTTGAAAAGGGAAAATGAAAATCATTCTTTGGTTCAAAGTTCTACTATCTTCAAGTTCAAGTTTCTTTATTAGTTGTCATACAGAAGTACAGAATACTTTTATACAAAATGCTTCTTTCTGTTTCGCTCCAGAGACTGTGCTAGGCAAAAATAGATAATAAAATAAGTATAGCAAGTATAAAATAGAAGTTAAGTACGTAGACAAAAATGTTCAGTATATACATATATACAATGCTCTATGTAGAGTAGAAGTAACTGAGTTACCATACAATACACTCTACAGTGCAAAGCAGAAGTGGGATGAGGTACAATTTAGGTACAATATAATTTACAGTAAGGTGTAATGAGGTATGGGTTGTAGTGCAAATTCTTTACCGATAAATATAAAGTGTGCTTAGGTGTACTAAAGTGGTTAAAGTGGGTGCTGCAGTGAGTTGTATGTTTAAAGTGAGTGTGTGCGTGTGGATGTGTGTGCTGTGAGTGCATTTGATGGTTGTTACATAGTGTTATTATTCGTTGAGCATCCTGATGGCCTGGGGATAGAAGCTTCTTCTGAGTCTTTCTGTGCTTGCCATGAGACTCCTGTATCGCTTGCCTGACCGCAGCAGTTCAAAGAGGCAGTTGTTTGGGTGGCTCAAGTCTTTGATAATAGACCTGTCGCTAAACCACGCCCCAAAATAGAATTTGTCCAATCATATCACAGCAAAAATCCTCGCTGCAGAAAACTCGGTCAACACCAGAAAAGCCATTTGTGGGCTGCATCAAACCAGACGTCTGTGATCGAAACCACTGTGAAGAGTTCAGTTTATATGTTATTATCTACCTAATATCTGATGGTGAAACGCTGTGCGTGGGGTACCTGTAATTCGGACACCAGGTACCCTGAAAGACTGGATGGAGGAGTATATTTCATACCTTTTCCGAAGCCCAAAAGACAACTCGACAAATGCAAGCGGTGGATTCTGTTGTGTCGTCGACCACATACACAACTGAATGTGAAGACCATTACCAAGGACACTTATGTTTGCTCAAAGGTAAGGTCAATTCATAAAGACAATATTTGACGGCATGTATTAGAAACGTAGACCAAACTAGAATGGAAATGGTAACAACAGATGAGGTACTCAAAAAACTGATCGCCCTGCGAGCTAACTAGGCTACAAGCTCAAACACCCTACAACCACCACTATTGTCGCGTCCACAAGCTCCCCCGGCAAAACACCCGCAAGGACAAAGGCACACAAAGAGGAGAGAACCACCCCAAATCGGGCACTCATGCCGGCCAACAAGCGACCTGCGTCTATGCCTTCTACATCGGATGTTGTTAGCACAACAATAGCTACCAGGCTAAGCTGCGTTAGCTTCTAACGGTGTACACAATATGTACAACGACACAATGATTTACATTATTACATATGGTAACGTGGTTGTGGCTTTTACAAATAGTGGTTAGCTTTAGAGATGGATGGCTATGATCACGGAGCAATAGTGCTGTTAGGTGAAACAGATAGAGCTTCTTTCATCACTCGGCTAGTAGTAGCAAGGCTCTCTGGCTGCCGCTAGCTGGTGTGTGACTCTCAGGCGTAAGCGGGGCAAGGGGGGCGGGCCAGCGTAGGGTCACGTGGGCTTAGTGGCCAATCAGGCCAACCCCGGAAATCAAATCCGTTGCGGAAGTGGTACACGCGGAGGGGAGAGAGCAGATGGTGGAGGTAAACGGTACCCTATCCCCCCCCCTCACAGTAAGCTGTGGTGTTCCACAAGGAAGCATACTACTGTTCCTAATTTATGAAAATGACATGTCGTCAGCTTGTGACTGCAACTTGTTCCTGTTTGCGGACGACTCAGCCCTGCTGGTCTCTGACAAGAACAAGTTACAGGTCAGGCCACGTGAGTGGATGGGCGCGGCCGAGAAATCCGCTCTTCTCTCTTTAAAGCTTGGTCCGCTCCGCTAATCGCTCATGTTGACCCCGCCCCCAAGTCGCTCTCCGCTCGCTCCCCGCTCACCTTGAATCGAGCGCTCCCCGCTCCCCGCGCCAGATCGCTCGGCAGTTTTTTTTTTTTTTTTGGAGCATGGTGTAAATTAGCTCAAACTACAACAGTCTACACCCCCTGGGCCCCTTAACAATTGTTTGTATTGAGCCGCATTGTAATTGTACCCATTCTGCAATGTTAAATAACGTTGTTTATCCATTCACTAGCTCTATTAAGCGATGATAGGCTAGCCGAGCCACAATGCTATGGTCGCTGCCATTAACGTTAGCATGTAAGCTAACGTCAACAACAATGGCGTCGATACTTTTTCTAACAGGAGTGAGTGAAGGAGGAGGAGTGAAGCCTGAACAGGATATCACAGGTTCACCCTTCTCATTGGTTGAAAATGGCCTTCATGTTTGTACATCGCCATCTGTTGCTTTGGCATTGTACTGCATGTATATTACATCAACAGTGTTAAACCACTGTGAGCGACCTGGAGTGGATTGGAGCGGAGGAGAACTCTCGCTCCGGACGTCGCGCCGACTCATTTTAAAACCCTCTCCTCGCTCACGTCAAAACCGCCCGCTCCGCGCCCCGCGCCGCTCACGCTCCGATCCGCTCACATGCACTGTTACAGGTTGAAAAAACCCTCAGCTCAGAACTATAGGCAAAATCTGCATATGGCTCGCTGATAACAAACTATCATTACACATGGGCAAAACAGAGTCCATTCTCTTCGGTTCAAATAACAAACTCAGCAAGACCGACGGCTTCTCAGTTACAGTGGGTGACAATATTGTCACAAGGAAAGAAGACATTACCTACCTGGGTTCCATCCTAGAGGCAAATCTTTCCTGTGACAAAATGGCATCCAATGTAATAAAAAAAAGTCAACCAACGAACTCGATTCTTGTACCGGATCTCCTCACTGGTAAACAAGAATACCCTGAAGACTCTGGCAGGAGCACTCATTCAAGGGTACTACGACTATGCTTGCACCTCATGGTACCAAAGCACCTCAAAGGCGCTAAAAACAAAATTACAAACATCTCAAAACAAACTGGTCAGACTACTGCTTGACCTTACTCCTAGAACCCACCTCACCCCTGCCCACTTTGACAACCTAGGATGGCTTAGAGTAGACGACAGAGTACAGCAACTTGCAATGGGCCTGGTCTACAAGATACACTACACGACCAAGGTACCCATGTACATGTCAAAATACTTCCCAAAGGTCAGTGAATACCACGATCACAACACCAGAGGGAGCTCCACAAATCATGTTAAACCCAGATTCGGCTCAAACAAGGGACTAAACACGTTTCGCAATTATGCCACATCAATGTGGAACGCCCTACCCAAAGCTGTAAAGGAATGTGAATCACTACCCACTTTCAAAAACACTCTCAAAAAACACCTACGGGAGACTGCAATTCGAAACTGGCCCCTGTAAATGTCCTAACACAACCCCCTCCAATGTACAGTAAAAATTACCAAGTATGGGCTTGTCAATATTCCAATGTACAGTTTTGCTTGTACAGTTGTACAGTGTCCCCCCCCACCCCTCCTACCCAACATCCCCCCCACTCCTACCCAACCTCCCCCCCCCCCCCCCCCCCAACCACCTCCAATGTACAGTACCCCCCCCCACCTACCCAACCTCCTCCAATGTACAGTTTCTACGTCAAATGTATATACTTTTTTTCTGGACTCTTTTCGTATCACAAACAGTACTATATTTGCAAATCTGGTATGTCATAAATGTATAGATGTAGCAGTACTGTCTATCTGTATGTCATATATGTTACGATGAATTGAAAATGGGGGACCCTGATGTAAACAAGACGAAAGTCTTTCTCTGGTCTGCATCCCCTTAACAATCTTTTTCCCCCTCCTTTTTCCTCCGATTTTCTCCCATCCCAATGTTAGTCGTTTATGCCAATTCCCAATCCCCTTCCTGGTCGCTGCGCACTTAACCCCCACAGTCGGTCTGGGAGAGTGGAGGCTATCACATGCTTCCTCCGACACACGTCTAGCCAATCAACCGCTTCTTTTCACCTGGCAGCGCGGACTCTCACTGAGAGGGTGTAACGTGTGGAAGGATCACACTACCCCCTTTAGATCCTATCCGCGCTGAGCAGGCGCCCCGACCGAACTGTAGGAGTCGCTGTTTACAACGACCCGGACCCACCCCGCCAGCTTTCCCACCCTCTAATACAGCCAATTGTATTAGTGTGAACGGCCAGCCAAGCTGGTGACAACGCCGGAGCTGTGAGCTGGAGGCGAATCCAGCGTCTCCGGTGTCGGTGACAAACGCAATCTCCGCTACACCACCTGACCGCCCTAGAAGGTAACTCCTTTAATATTCATCAGCACAACTACAAGATACAATACATTACTAGAAAGCTAAACACAATGCTTAAATAGGAACGTTAGAGGTTCGAGAAGGGACTACTATGACATCATCACCAACGTTCCAGAATGATCGGGCAGTACTAAGGTTCTAGAATGTCCTGCCATGACATCATCACACACGTTCCAGAATGTTCGTGCGGCAATAATGTTCTAGAATGTTCCTAACAATAGTTCCGTGGGTGAATTATGTACCATTACAATCACTACAGTAATAATAATAATAATAATAATAATAATAATAATAATAATAATGGATTGGATTTATATAGCGCTCTCTTTTCAAAAGTAAAAGTACAGTACATATTCTATAGGGTGTTCTTGTATTTCAGTGCATTCAACCCTCGATATATTGACCTGAAGACAGGGCCGCCTGGGAGAAATGCGAGGCCCTGTGCGAGATTTAAACGAAAAAATTTTTTTTTTCTTTTTTTTATACAGTCAACATATTCTTAAATAATAGCGCTGCCGAGGCTGGGCATGATACAGTCAACATATAGCAAGAGAGAGCGAGAGAGAGCTCCCGTTCTACAGTCAATATACAGTGTTATCTAGGCTGACCAAACGTCCTCTTTTGCCCGGACATGTCCTCTTTTCACGCCCTGTCCGGGACGTCCGGGGGGGGTTTATTAATTCATCGAAATGTCCGGGGTTTCACTGTTTTTCAGTTTCAGTTTCAGTTTCACGGCCCTT
The DNA here is from genome assembly GCF_963971535.1 of Notolepis coatsorum. Lineage (NCBI taxonomy): Eukaryota > Metazoa > Chordata > Actinopteri > Aulopiformes > Paralepididae > Notolepis > Notolepis coatsorum. The sequence continues at coordinate 47,529,351 of NC_140172.1, read as the reverse complement.
TGCGAGCATCTGAAGGCTCGGGGCTGCATTTTTCGCCGAACATATAAATTACCGAATTAAAGCGCTATTCGTTGCCGTTCGAATGCCATCTGGATCGCCAAAATCCGTGCGTCGGTTCTCGAGTTACATGCCGATATGTCAGGCATGCAACTTTTTACATGGCATTATCCAACCGGACTCCCGGAGAAGCATGCAGCTGCAGAGCCGCAGAGCCAGCGGCGCTCTCTGGGCCGCGCGCTGACGGCCGCGCTGTGAGGCAATAGTATCCAGCTGCAGGACGAGAGCACCAATACTCAGGACCGCAACACTTTAAGGACCCACACTTTAAGGACCCTCGCTTCCATTGGCTGATTTGGGTCACATGACCGTCCCACCCAATGGCTGAATTGGAGTATTGCACTGTGGGATTGATTGATTGATTGATTGAAAACTTTATTAACAGATTGCAGAATGGGTACAGTACAGCTCAATACACACAATTGTTAAGGGGGTGCAGACCAGAGAAAGACCTCAAAGCAGTACTGTTACATTTGTGACATAGAGTAAATATATACAAGGGGGAGGGAACTGTACATTTATGATGAATTGAAAATGGGGGACCCTGATGTAAACAAGACTTGCACGATTTTGCGTGCCGCGTGGGAGCAAATTCGAGACACATATTCGGTTGCAAAAAGGTGTCCCACGGTCTCCTCTATGGCCGTGAATATTTTCACGCGGATCGGAATCACGGCGTGCCCGTGGCACACTTTACCGTTTCGGCGAGTTTATTCCACGCTATGTCCTCTTTTTTGGAAATCAAAATATGGTCACCCTAGTGTTATCGCTGCACAGACCCGGCAATGCCCCTGACCCTCCACCAGAGCAAGGCCAGAGAGAGAGAGAGAGAGAGAGAGAGAGAGAGAGAGAGAGACACATTGGAAAGAAACAACCCAAAACCAGAGCAAATTGAAATGCTATTTGGCCCTAAACAGAGAGTACACAGTGGCAGAATACCTGAGCACTGTGACTGACCCAATACTAAGAAGATCCTTGACTAGGTACAGACTCAGCGAGCACAGCCTAGCCATCGAGAAAGGCCGCCATAGACAGACCTGGCTCCCAAGTGAAGACAGACCCACTGCACACAAGATGAGGTGGAAACCGAGCTCGACTTCTTAACAACCTGCCCACTATACCAAGACATATACTTCCCACAAATTGCAAACACCCAAAGAGACTTTGAAAACATGGACAATAACTCAAAACTCCCATACCTACTGGGAGAAATACAAGAATGTGAAATAAAGCCCATTTGAATTGAAAAGAGAGAGATAGATAGAGCATGTCTGTGTGTGTTAGAAAGAGAGAGATAGAGAGAGAGCATGTCTGTTTGTGTGTGTGTGTGTGTTAGAGAGAGAGCATGTATATGTGTGTTAGAAAGAGAGAGAAATATATAGAGAGAGAGCATGTCATTTTGTGTGTTAGAGAGAGATATAGAGCATGTCTGTGTGTGTTAGAAAGAGAGAGAGAGAGAGAGAGCATGTGTGTTTGTGTGTTAGAGAGAGCATGTCTGTGTGTGTGTGTGTTAGAGAGAGAGCATGTATGAGAGAGATAAGCAAGACAGCTAAGATGAGCCCCTAAAGGATATTCAACTTTTAATGGAAGAACAAAACAGAAGGAAAAGATAACTTCACAAAGGCAACATGAATATACATAGATCCAAAAGGACAAAGATCAACACTTAAATCCAAAGAGAAGAGGGTTTATCCCAGAGAAAACAAAGTAGCAAGGAGCCAACGGCCGACATCAGCTAAATAGGCTAACTGCAAATAGAGTAGCCAGGTACTGACACCAGGTACACACCATTAGCTACCACAGCTAGCCGGCCCGTTTGGCTCAATATAACGTTAGCTACGTTAGCTAGCCGGCCCGCTTTGGCTCAATATAACATTAGCTACGACAGCTAGCAGGCCCGTTTGGCTCAATATAACGTTAGCTACGTTAGCTAGCCGGCCCGCTTGGCTCAACATAACATTAGCTACGACAGCTAGCCGGCCCGTTTGGCTCAATATAACGTTAGCTACGTTAGCTAGCCGGCCCGCTTCGCTCAACATAACGTCTACTACAGCTAGCCGGCCCGCTAGCTCAACATAACGTTGGCTACGATAGTTAGCCGGCCCGCTAGCTCAACATAACATTAGCTACGATAGCTAGCCGGCCCGCTAGCTCAACATAAGGTCAGCTACGATAGCTAGCCGGCCCGCTGGTCCAACAGAACGTCAGCTACGATAGCTAGCTGGCCCGCTGGCTCCACAAATAACGTTAGCCAACATAACGTTAGCCATGATAGCTAGCCGGCCCGAGAGAGAGAGAGAGATATCTCCACGGCGGGAATAGAATAGAGTGCATTAAAAACTCACCAAACGTCCAAGAGGATGGAGACAACCGCGTGGAGTTGACGAAGTTCATCTGCCGAATGACCGTCCTCTTCATCTTGGCATAACAATGCTGCACGCGCTCTCTCTAGGGTAGCTAACGCTAGTTAGCCTTTAGCTAAGCTACTAGCCGACATGGCTATCCCGACTGAACCACACGTTAGCACTCGATATTATAACATAGCTAAAGCTAACTAGCTGTCCCTGCCTTTAGCTAAGCCGAGATGGCTAGCCTGACTGAACTGTCTAACATGCAACAACTTTCATCTTCAGTCCATCTGCCGAACGACCGTCCTCTTCCTCTTGGCTGGCATAACCTCCAATGCTGCACGCGCGAAATAGTCAGACACAGCTGACGCACGCCGGCCGACTGTACACATGTAACCCCTCCCTTCGTTGAAACCAATAGTATGTCTGCTGCAGAGCCCCAGAGCTCCAATAGTGTATCTGCAGAGCCGCAGAGCCAGGAACAAGTCAGACACATTCTACAAACGTGTCTAATGTGAAATATATAAGCATATAAGCAAAACTAGATTTTAGATCTGTAATGAAAAAGGGCCTCGCAGGAAGGGGGGCCTCGCAAAAAAAAAAAATAATAATAATAATAACAATAACAATAAAAAAAAAAAAAAAAATTGTGCGAGGCCCCCCTTCCCGCGAGGCCCTGTGCGACCGCACTGCTCGCACACCCCCTGAGGCGGCCCTGCCTGAAGGTTGTTAAAGTGGTCCAGTTATGCTGCTCTGTGTCCCTCAGATTGCTGGTTTAAATGGTTTATGCCTTGTCTTGTATGCTAAATCTTTTTTGGGGGGAGGCTCAGATAAATGTAGTTGAGTAAAATGTACAATATTTACTTTGAAATGTAGTGGAGTGAAAGTACAAAGTTCCCTATAATGAAAATACTCAAGTAAAGTACAAGATACAAGAACATTTATTTAAGTGCAGCCCTGTCAGTAGAGTGCAGACTGCATCCAAGGCATAACAATCTCTCCACTTTGCTGTTATTTTCACATTTTACTGGGTAGATGACGGAAACAACAGTTGCTGATATTGCAAATGTCAACAGACCAGGCTATTAATCCATAATGAAGGTACTAGAAGAAATGTTACAGGGTAACCAAAATCAACATGTTTCTCCTTCCAAGGGTCATCAATAATCACAGCAAATGTTGTGACTATGACTAACGGGTCAGGAGATTGACAATGCATCCAGCGATAACATTTTAATTCGATTTGTGAACTATGGGTCTGGGGTTGGGACAAAATCAAATTTAAGCCTCGTCACAGCATTCATTTGGCTACAAGAATATAATGTTAAATTACCATAGATGTATCACAACAACACATGATATTGTTCGCTATTCCAGCACTGTTTGTATTTTATATCGTACATCCATTTGTGTAACTGTAAATCCATGTATATTTATTGTATATATTAAAAATAGTGGCTATTTATGTATACTTTAGTTGTGGGTTTTCTTTTCTAATCAGAGTGATCTATCTTGAGAATGTGTTGTATATGCATTTATTTATATTTATATTAAATATAACTTATACTTTGTGTTATAAGAAAAGCTATGTCCTGTACCCATATACTGTGATTTACAGGTATTTTGGTAAATGGTAAATGGCTGTATTTATATAGCGCTTTTATCCAAAGCGCTTTACAATTTGTTTCTCACATCTTACCTATTCACTCACACATTCACACACAGACGGTGGAGGCAACCATGCAAGGTGCCAACCTGCTCACCAGTGTCTTGCTCAAGGACACTTCGACACACTGCCCGGGAGGAGCGAGAATCAAACCGGGAACCTCCAGATTACCAGACGACTGCTCTACTCCCAAGCCACTGTCGTCTGTCGCCCCCTATTACTAGGTCTATTTTATTATTAGGTATTTTTACTTTGGTCTCTATCACTATACATTTATAGTTAGTGTAATCAATCATTTGACCTGATGTACACTAGAATATGCAGCATACCATTCTCTGACGTCTCACCCCTTTATGGAGGAGGATTGTTGGCATATTTACCTGGGTCACAAAAGAACCAACATAGCATGTTTACAAAAGAGGTGGATTATTCTGGTTGCAGAATGACAGCTCTCACTTTTTTCCTCATTCTAGTGACTAGTGACACAACTGTCGGGTCTAGCTCGTATACTGCGTTGGACCACTAGCCTAAACTAAATGTATCAGCAATAGTAGTAATCATGGATTATCGTCATAGTTCTTGTAATCTTCAATCAAGTCAACTGTAAGTAATGCTTGAGACGTTATCTATAGCTAATGCTTGCATCACCATGGAGGTCTAAGGTAAATGTGTATCTCATGAACGTACTTTTCCACTGCATATTGTAACCCTCTCTGTCTGCTTCTAGATGAAATATTTGTGTAATCTTTAAAAAACAGGTCTATTACCTGCTGTGGTAAATCTCCCGCGGCCTAGCCCCTTTCGTGACTGTGAAGCAAGGCTTGCATCACAGTCAGGAAAGGGGCTGCCTGCGGCCATCGTCAACAGTCATTCACGGTCGACTTTGTTTGTCCGACTTTTCAAAGGGGGCGTGGCTGAACGATAGGTCTATTCTCTTAGCCTTGCCCATGCACCGCTTGTTGTAAATGCCCTGGAGAGTGGGAAGCCCCCCTCCAATTGTGCATTCGGCTGAGCGGGCCACTCTCTGTAGTCTGCTACGTCTTGTGCAGTGCTATTCCGAAACCAGGAGGTGATATTGCCAGTCAGTATGCTCTCTATTGTGCATGAGTAGAAGTTCTTAAGGATCTTCTGACTGACTTGGAACTTCCTTAGGCGTCTGAGGAAGTAGAGGCGTTGCCGTGCCTTTTTCACAACACTGTCAATGTGTGAGGTCCATGTCAAGTCCTCGGATATGTGGACTCCGAGGTACTTAAAACTGTTCACTCTCTCAATCGATGCTGAGGGGGCTGTAGTCCCTGACCCCCGACCTCCTAAAGTCCACAATCATCTCCTTTGTTTTGCTGACGTTCAGGGAGAGGCTGTTCTCTTGGCACCATCCCGCTAAAACCTTGACCTCCTCCAGGTAGGCCCTCTCGTCGTTTGCAGAGATCAGGCCCACCACTACTGTGTCGTCAGCAAATTTGATGATTGTGTTGTTGTTCCGCTGTTCCACACAGTCATGTGTGTACAGGGAGTAGAGGAGGGGACTCAGAACACAGCCCTGGGGGGCCCCTATGTTGAGAGTGATGGATGAGGAGGTGCAGTTGCCTGCTCTCACCACCTGGGGTCTGCCCGTCAGGAAGTCCAAGACCCACTGGCAGAGGTCAGTGAGTGAGTCTCATGGCTTCTCATATCATTGTTATGCCGATGATACTCAACTCTTCCTCTCCTTCCCTCCCTCAGATATCCACGTCTCTGAGCGGATCTCGGCCTGTCTGTCCGACATCTCCGCCTGGATGACGACCAACCACCTCAAACTGAACCTAAGCAAAACAGAATTGCTCCACCTGCCGGCCAAATCCTCCCCCCTGACCGACCTCTCCATCACAGTCGAGAATGCAGCTGTGACCGCGTCGCCGACCGCCAAGAACCTTGGTGTTGTCCTCGACGACCAGTTGAACTTCTCTGCTCACATCGCAGCGACAACCAGAACCTGCAGATTCCTCCTGAGCAACGTCAGAAGGATACGCCCCTTCCTGACAAAAGAAGCCACCCAACTCCTCGTCCAATCAACAGTCATCTCCCGCCTCGACTACTGCAACGCACTGCTAGCTGGCCTCCCGGCCACTGCCACCAAGCCTCTTCAACTCATTCAAAATGCAGCGGCCCGCCTGATCTCAAACCTACCGAAGTCGGCCCATGTCACCCCACTTCTTAGGGACCTGCACTGGCTCCCCATTGCTGCACGTATCCGCTTCAAGGCCCTCGACCTAGCATACCGTGCGGCAAAGGGAACCGCTCCCGCCTACCTCCGGTCAATGGTCTCTAACTACACACCCTCACTACCCCTATTTTATGTGTTATGGACCCCAGGAAGAATAGCCCCAGCACTGCTGTGGCTAATGGGGATCCAAATAAACTTAAACTTAAACTTAAACTACGCTCTGCATCTTCTGGCCGCCTCAGATCTACTCCTATCCAAGCTCCCGGAGGCTCATCAAAGAGAAGCCGCCTATTCTCAGTCCTTGCCCCACAATGGTGGAATGAACTACCCATCCCAGTTAGGACAGCCGAATCCCGTCCAATCTTTCGCCGTCGACTAAAGACTCACTTCTTCAACCATTATCTGAAATGATATAAAAAAAAAAAAAAAAAGATCTAACCCCGACTAACCTTAATAATAATAATAATAATAATAACTTTATTTGTATAGCACTTTTCATACAGAGGTTGCAGTTCAAAGTGCTTCACAACAGTAAAAAATACAGGCATAAGCGAGCATAAAAAGATAGACGGGTAGAATCACAGTGTTTCACATTAGGATCTAGCATCCCAATAGGCTCTCCGCTTACAGTTTTCAGTAACACAAATAGTAAAAATAGTTTAAAATGATTCAGTTTAAAAATAGTCAAAAAATTATAAAATAGAACGGACATAAAAAATACAGGCATGAGCGAGCATAGCAAGATATGGCAAATCACAGTGTTTCACATTAGGAATACTCCTGTAGTTCATGAACAAATAATCACAGTGTTTCACATTTGGATCTAGCAAATAATAAGAATAAAATGATTCAGTTTAAAAATAGTCATAAATAATCCTGTATGCATCGTTGTTTAGTGTGTATGTGTGTTTATTGTGTTGTGTGTGTGTGTGTGTGGTTGTACTTCAGCTACTACTACTCTACAACTACCACTCCAGGACACAGTTAACCTAGATCTACTCTACTCTACAACTACCACTCCAGGACATAGTTAACCTAGATCTACTACTACTACAGCTACTACTACTCTACAACTACCAGGACACAGTTAACCTAGATCTACAACTACAACGCTACAACTACTACTACTCTACCAGGACACAGTTAACCTAGATCTACTACTACTCAACTACCACTCCAGGAACAACGGTTAACCTAGATCTACTCTACAACTACCACTCCAGGAACAACGGTTAACCTAGATCTACTCTACAACTACCACTCCAGGAACAGCGGTTAACCTAGATCTACTCTACAACTACCACTCCAGGAACAGCGGTTAACCTAGATCTACAACTACCAGGACACAGTTAACCTAGATCTACAACTACAACGCTACAACTACTACTACTCTACTCCAGGACACAGTTAACCTAGATCTACTCTACAACTACCACTCCAGGACACAGTTAACCTAGATCTACCAGGACACAGTTAACCTAGATCTACAACTACTACTACTCTACTCCAGGACACAGTTAACCTAGATCTACTCTACAACTACCACTCCAGGACACAGTTAACCTAGATCTACCAGGACACAGTTAACCTAGATCTACAACTACAACGCTACTACAACTCGGTGTGTGTGTGTCTGTGTGTGACTGTGTGTGTGTGTGTGTGTGTGTGTGTGTATGTCGGTGTGTGTGTCTGTGTGTGTGTGTGTATGTGTGTATGTCGGTGTGTGTGTGTGTTTGTGTGTGATTGTGTGTGTGTGTGTGTGTGTGACTGTGTGTGTGTGACTGTGTGTGTGTGCGTCACAACCCGCAGTGTTTCACATTTGGATCTAGCAATAAATAAGAATAGTTTAAAGTGATTCAGTTTAAAAATAGTCATCAGTAAGAAGTAAAAAGTGCAATAACCGACACATGAGTTTGATAGGCAGTGTAAAAGAGTAGGCAGGGTAAGAATAAATACAAGTTGTGTCAGGATATCCCTGATGTTTCCTCTTGCCACTAGGTGGTAGCAGATAACTATCAGTGAAATGCCTGAGCAAAGAGATAGGTTTTAAGCTGTCTTTTAAAGATGTCTAGCGAGTTGGCTTCCCTGATGTTTTGGGGTAGTTTGTTCCATAGTTTTGGGGCATAGTTGATAAAGGCTGCATTACCGATCCTCTTTTGACTGCTTCTGGGAGCCTCTAGTAGTCCAGCAGCTGATGATCGCAGTGTTCTTGCTGGTGTGTAATTTATTAGAGTGTTGGCGATGTAGCTAGGTCCCTGTCCATTTAGAGCTTTGTATGTAAGGAGAAGGACCTTAAAGTCAATTCTAAATGTTACGGGAAGCCAGTGTAAAGCGGCTAGGACTGGACTAATGTGCTCTCTCCTTTTGGTTCTAGTTAGCAGTCGGGCTGCAGAGTTTTGGATTAGCTGAAGCCTCTCTGTGGTTTTCTTAGGGAGACCTGTGAAAAGTGCATTACAGTAGTCTAACCGGCTAGATATGAATGCATGAATTAGCTTCTCAGCATCGTTCTGATTAATAAATGGTCGTACTTTTGCTATATTTCTGAGATGGAAGAACGATGTTTTCGTCACTTTGCTAATATGAGAATTGAAGTTCAGTTCTGAATCTATGATAACCCCAAGACTAGTGACCTCAGATTTGATCCAAGGGGTTAGTCCCCCCAGGTTCTTTATTAATGTTTCTTTTTTAGTTTTGGAGCCAATAATTAGAATTTCAGTTTTGTTCTCGTTTAGTTTCAGGAAGTTCTTACTCATCCATTTATTTATTGACAGTAAGCAGTCTGTAATGGAGCTAATCGCTGTATCATTTGGTTCAGCAGATATGTACAGTTGTGTATCATCCGCATAGCTATGGAAATCTACATTATGTTCTCTGATGATATCACCCAGCGGTAACATGTAAAGGGAGAAGAGTAAAGGACCTAAGCAACTCCCTTGTGCAACTCCATAGTTGTTGTCGTATATATCAGACATGTGATCTCCTAGTTTAACATAGAATTTCCTCCCTCTGATGTATGTTTTAAACCAGCCCAGCACATGGTCTGAGAAACCGACATGGTTTTCAAGACGATCGATTAGAATATCATGATCGATTGTATCAAATGCTGCACTGAGATCCAACAGGATAAGGATGGAGATCTTATTCTCGTCAGAGTTTAGTCTGAGGTCACTGATTATTTTGGTGAGGGCAGTTTCAGTGCTATGATATTTTCTGAATCCTGACTGAAATTCTTCTAAGATGTTGTTTTCTTCAAGAAAGGAATTTATTTGAACTGAAACTATCTTTTCAAGTACTTTACTAATGAATGGTAGGTTGGATATTGGACGATAATTTGCCATTTCATTACTATCCAAGTTAGGTTTTTTTAGTAATGGCTTTACAACTGCTGTTTTAAAGGCATCCGGGAAAATACCAGTCCTAAGGGAAGTGTTTATGATATCTAGCACAGGGCTTGAAACACTATTAAATACCCGTTTGAAGAAGGCTGTAGGTATAGGGTCAATGTCTGAGGTGGAGGAGTTACATTCTGAGACAGTTTTGCAGAGTACATCTAATGTGATGCATGTGAAACTTCTCATGGTTACATTGCACGGTTTGCCGCAATCAACTTTATTTCCATCATGAGTAATGCTGGCCCTGATCAAGGTTATTTTGTTGTTAAAGAATAGTGCAAGTTCTTCACACTTAACCGTTGATGACTGAGGAGGTGTAGGGGCAGTGTTGAGTAGTACATTAATAGTGGAAAAGAGGATTCTGGAGTTTCCAGCATTTTCTGTAATGATTTTAGAGAAGTAATCTTTCCTTGCTAAGCGGATGGTTTTATTATAAGCAGTTAAAGCATCTTTGTATATATCACAGCATATGGTGGTTTTTGTTTTTCTCCATTTTCGCTCCGCTGCACGACATTTCCTTTTTTCTTTGTTGACCGTATTATAGTTTAACCAGGGCGAGGCTCTAGTTTTCTTCTTTTTCGTTTTTAATGGGGCGACAGAATTTAATATAGATGACATTGCATCATTGAGATTTTCTACCATTTCATTTAGAGAGCTGTCATGATTGTGTGGTTCATGTAGTCTGATAAGATCAATGAACTTTGATTCAGCTTTGTCGTTTAGGAGCCTCTTTTTAACTATGATTTCTTTTTTTGTTTTAGTAAGGGTTATTTGAGTATCAAAAAATATACAGTGATGGTCGGAGAGAGGTAATTCAGTTATTGAGATATTTGTTATGCTTAGCCCAGTTGTTGTTATAACTAAGTCTAGTGTATTCCCAAGCCGGTGAGTTGCATTTGTTATATGCTGTATTAGGTCAAAGCTATCCAGTAGATTTTTTAGTTCCATAGTTTTGGAGTCTGTTTTCTTATTAAAATGGATGTTCAGGTCTCCATTTAGGATCACCTTATCATATCCGGTAACACATAGTGAGATCAGTTCAGAGAGCTCCTGTATAAATATTGGTGAGTGTCTAGGCGGGCGGTATATTGTGACAATAATAGTTGATTCTGTTTTTAGTTCAATGGCAAGATATTCCATTGACATGAACTCGCCTAGTTCTGTGATTCTAAACAAGAGTTTTGAGGAGAAGATTGCTGCAACTCCTCCGCCCCTTTTATTTTTTCTGGGTATTTGAAAAAAGTTATAGTCTGGTGGACAAGCTTCTATCATTATTGATGTAGCTGTGTCATTATTTAGCCATGTCTCTACTAGGCAGATGCAATCTAAGTTATTTTCTTTAATCAGATCATTTACTAAGAATGTTTTATTATTCAGTGATCTGACATTTAGGAAAGCTAATTTTATTTGTTGGACTTCTTTAGAGGAGGTCTGCTTTGGTTTGACCGTGATGGCCCTGAGGTTAATAGCAGGTAAACGCATTGGTGGCGTATATTTTTCACCATGCCATTGGCTAGTTATGATTACTTGTATGTTTTTAGAGATGGCATGGTAATTGTGCTATACTGTACCGTACTGACTGCACTGTGCTTTCGGGGACATTTGATCAGACGAGATGGCCTTGTGTGATATGGGGGGGGGGGGGGGGGATGGGACGTCTTGTGCTGTACTTCGTGGTGAGATTGTGTCCTTCATGACTATCTCTCGTGCTGGTGTGAGCTTAATATTCTTGGAGGCCATCAAGGCATGACGCATGTTTGCTGATAGGAGCTTTGAACCTAAGCGATTTGGGAAAAAGCCATTTCTTTGAAAACGTTCTGGGTTATTCCAGAAAACATTGAAGTTGTCAATGAATTTCAGGCCGTGTACGAGACATGCAGCCCCTAACCATGAATTAAAATTTAGGAGTCGACTGAATGCTTCCTGTCCTCTGCGAAAGCATGCAATTGGTCCACTGATGGACACATCAGTGTTTGTGTACGCAGACTGATGTTTGTCTAGTGTGTTCATTAAACGTGTGAAATCGTCTTTCAAAGTCTCTGTGCCAGTCTTCTTTCGCAGGATGTCAAACGATCCAGAGTGAATGACAATTTTTGTTATTCCTGGTCTGATTAGTGTTGGAAGTTTTTCGGCTAGCTCTTTCACAGTTGTATTGTCTAGACAGATATTTTCTGTGTTTGCCATCTCCACATACCTTGTTATGGAATCTCCAATCAGTATGCAGTCTATTTTCTGTGTGAGGTTAGCATTTTTCTTTCCAACAGTTTTGGGGCCGTTTGTTTTTGGGCTAGGCCTAGTCTGCTGGTTCTTTCCACAGTCCTGTGGCCTTGGTGGAGCCTCGTTAGCCTTCATGTTAACGCTGGTCCCGTACCTTCGGCGTTGGCTACCGCAACGTTCTCGGCGCATGATAGTCTCTTCGCTGTTAGCCGTTCGCTCGGTCTGGGTCGTGTTTGCCAGCCGTGTCGCTAGTGGCTCTGTTTTCCTCGTCGTCTCGTCGTTAGCGTGTGCTTCGTTAGCATTAGCGTGAGCTCCGGCATGCCAGCTGTTTGCTTCGCTAGTGTTAGCGTGAGCTCCGGTATTCTTGCTATTAGCGTCGTTAGCGTGAGCTCCGTTACGCTCGCTGTTTTCTTCGTTAGCGTTGTTAGCTACGCTTCTATGTCTCTTTGCCTTGGGTGTTGATATGCGTGTTTCCGAGAGTAGGTTGAAACTATTTCCTGGCGGTACCGGGGGTGAGGTCCTGGATCGTTTATTTCTCCTTTTATCCTTGTCGGTGATCCACTGCTTTGGTCTAGCTCCTTGGTTGTGCCAAGGACCGTCTTTTGGGTGGTGCTGTTCTGTAGTTACTAGCAAAGGCCAGTTCTCAATCATGGTATTGTTGGCTATATTTGTAGTAGCTTCATACATAGAGTCAATGAGTTGCTCATCCTGCTGTATTTGGTACAGGGTAGAAACCCGAGCCTCCAGCTCTACAATCCTCTTTCTCATCTCCAAGCAATTAGTACATTCTGTGGGAGAGCCGAGTCCCGGCATCTTCCTTTATTTCTTTTCAGGTTAGGCTAAGCTGAAGCTAAGCTAGGTACTTAGCTGGTGGTGGTGGTGGTGGTGATGATGATGGTGGTGGTGGTGGTGATGGTGGTGGTGGTGGTGGTGATGGTGGCACGGGGCAGTTCCGTTGCTCTGGAGCTGTGCTATTACTCACACTGTCGTCTTCCGTCTCGTTAAAACTCAAAATAACAAGGAAAACCTTCCTCGTCTTTCATAAATATCCTTGCCTTCCGACATAGTCCTTGTCAGTGTGTAGCTGATAAGACGGCTCGCTATTCCTCCCACGGAGAATCTTGCTACTCCTTTCGACTGTGGTAAAAAATCTGAATAGATAAGAAGATTCACAGTTCTGGAGAAGTACCATAGGAATTGGGAGTTAACGTACAGAGTAATTAAAGTTGAAAGGGCTGTAAGAAATCATTATAATAGCGATAGGCAAAAGCAGCGGAGCGGAGCGACAGTAAAAAGCAGCTTGCTTTGCTGAAGCAGGAAGTTGATGTCATGCACTTGTCCTAATAAACTAACCTACACTGTAACATGCAACACTTTGATGAACATTGTTACTCAGCTGATAGAGTTATACCCTTCTTGCTGTCTTGTCGCACAGAACTTGTAAGTCGCTTTGGATAAAAGCGTCAGCTAAATGACTAAATGTAAATGTAAATGTAAATGTAAAAGCCCAGGTCCCTGAGCTTGGCTATGAGTTTGGAGGGGACTATGGTATTGAATGCTGAGCTGTAGTCGATGAACAGCATTCTCACATAGTTCCCCTGCCTCTTGTCCAGGTGTGATGCTGCTGTGTGCATTCTTCTATTTTTAACCATGTTTGGTGGTCATGAATAGGTGTCCCTCCCTCTGCTTTTAGGGTCACAATTAAAAATGGTTCTATAGCAATGTTTTTGTTTACAATTAACATATTGCCTGTAGGCCTATTTAAGATTGAATGTAATAAACCATAGGCAACTTTTTCAACAGTTACATGAAATTAGATGAGAACATGCTAATTTGATTAGGCCTAAACCAGGTCATTTTTCAATTAAAAAGTAAAATAGTCAATTAATAACAAAACATGCGTGGGAACCTTCCCATTGGTCAAAGATCAAGTTGTCTATAAAGAATTATACCAAATAATGGGCTATAGGTAGAGCTGCCGCGGTATTGATTATTTCCTTACCGCACACATTTGCAAAATATTTCCTACCGCCGCGGTTATTACCGCATGCACACAAAAAAATTAAAAAAAAAGTTTTAATGCATTTTTTTTTTTAGTAGTAGTCTACTCTTTATAGCATATAGCCTGCCTCTAGTCTAAATGTCTATTTTTAGAGGATGACTTTGCAGCATGAATATTGTTTGGGATTCGGCAAGCACGCATTAGTTATTGAAAGTGAAACACGGATTCGACGTTTCCCCTCTGGTCGTGCGCCGTTCACTCGGTGTCGCGGGCAGGGGTGGTTACCCCTAACCCCCCAGACCCTTTCTTATTATTATTACTATAAAGTTACTACTTTATAATAAAGGCATTCGTTTTGTGGCATTAACATTATATAGTTATACGTTCAATAACATCAGCGTATTTACCGGACAATAGCAAGGCAAGCAATACTCTATTCATATCTCAGTTCCTTTCTTTGCTCAGAGCGTGCCGAGTTGTCCCATTCTGCGGTCTGTTAATAAAGTTTTCAATCAGACAAGTGTATAGAACGAAGGGCTTTTATTATAACATTCGTTGCAGACAGTAAAATCATTATGTCTCGTTTAGTACTCCTTAGGAGCGATCGTAGTCCACTCCGGCGGAGAGTTAAAGCTAACGTTATTAGCCGTGTTGTGATGATCTGACATTCAGGAAGTAAAAACCTAATACGCGGCACGCGCTTGCCGATTGGTGACCGATTGGTCACACTGCATGACGCTACAACGTGTGACGAGTCTCTCTTCTGACCAATCAGTGGTCTGCAATGTTTCACGTGACTTTTCTGGTACCCAATAGGGTCGCTTGGAACCTCGATAGATGAGTAGGGTATATCTGCAGAGCCGCAAGCCCAACGAGAGGAGGATAATTTATTATTATTATTATAAAAAACAGCAGTGACGCGGTATTCAGCCTACTCTGCGGTGGCCGTGATGTAACAGCGATACCGCGGTAATGCGGTAATCGCGGCAGCTCTAGCTATAGGCACTAGGCAGTAAGCTACTCGCAGATTGCATTTTCACCATAGCAATGGCATAATACACAAATGGTATGGGGCAGCTTCCAATCACAGATATGGTGATAAAAAGTTGCAATAGCATAAAAGGGTTCATTTAACATAATGCAACATTGTTTTCAATATGGGTTGTAACCAAATTAAGTTCATACAGCCTAGCCTAATTGTTACGAAGGATCAGATTAAACCGAATATATATATTTATTTATGGATATATATTGAATAGTATTTGTATGTCGTTTGATATCCCTTGTATATTCCTTGTACATATACACGGAATATCCCTTTAGCCTACTATAGCCCATAATAGTTCATTCTCTTATTGGACAAAGGACCAGGCGCCAGGGGACCAGCCCCTGGCGTCAAGTTCAAAGGTACCGACGAGACATGTCCGTACTAGCCCCGGCTCCGCTCAGGGATACGGCTACCGAAATGAGAGTGGCACTATTTGTTCACCGTGCATATAAATATGGCGCAAGTAAATGTAGAAGTCCCTCCTTACCCTTCTTCCCAACTTAGTAACAGAACGTGAAGCCTCACCCACGATACGACGTGCGGTGAAGTATGGCCTGTTTGGCCTTAGAATAGCATTGAGACCTCGTGCGAATTAATAACTGAATTGTCAGAGTTTGGCACTGTACCGTCGAGTGCGACGTATTTCTATTAAGTAATAATAGTCTATCGTGTATGGTGCATCGTGCGGTTAGAGTTCTAAAGTGACCAGCATCTCCAACGCTTCCTCGTGTTATCTAGAGTCTTATCCAGGTTGGGCCGACCACATGGCGCTTTCATCCGAGGAGATCTAGGCGAGGACCGAGGGACATGTACACTGGATTACCTACCCAACGACTGCTGAGCCCTATGCGGCTGGAATATATATTTGCTTTGGTACTGTGATTTGTGGAGCGGATAATCGCAGACGCCTGTGAGTGTTGGATTTACCCCCGAGAGGAGTCAAGTTGAGTCGGCGCTCAGAGAGACTGAGGTCGCCTAGCTTCTTCTTCATTGTGGAGCTACAGCCTACAAGAGAACCAAGGTGTATTCATCTGCGGATCAAGAGTCTATTGCACTGTCTTCTGTACTTGAAGTCTCCATAGATATCGTTGACCAGACGGTCTACTACCGATGGCTCTCCTACCCCCCCTACCGGCTTACAACCGGGAGGACCCCCTCCAGTATATCCCGCTATATCATTAAGTGTACCATAGATGTAATTCCCTAAGAGCCAGGTTGTATACTTGCTTCCTGCGTAACCAGAGATTGGACATTCAGTGTTGATTTGCCTACGAGTACTCATTTGCCTTACAAGTGCATTCAAATGATAAATGTAAGATAAATATTCTATGTACCTTTTGCTCCATTAAATATTTGATTATTACCTTTGACTGGAACCGATTTCATTGTGGAAAGTGTTCATCATATTTAGATATCGTGTACTGTATGGCCAGTAGTTAAAGTACATAAAGCGGTAGTGGTTTAATGATACCATACTTATCAATACAGTCAGGGAATTGTACCCCTCAGTTACAATTGGTCCTTCGAGCCGGATGGTAATTAGTGTAATATTAATATAGTGGTATTAATATTGAAATGGCCTATGATGAACACTCCACGAAACGGTCCTCCTAAAGTAGAACGCCCGCAGCGTAGACGGCAGCCACCTCAGTACTTAGAGGATTACGCTGCCAGTATACTACCTAGCCTTCTACAAACGGTAAACGCGGTAAAAGTAGAAAGTAAAATTATGTCCGACCCTATCAACCAGGATACCCCGACCACAGAGGCCCTAGTGGGTTCTAATGTAAATGACCAAGCTCACGGTGGGGACCAGGAGGGAACCGACACGACTTTACCCCCCGCCAAGACCGAAGAAGTAGTCCCCGAAGAGCTCCGGGAGGAAGACAACCCTCCAGAGATGGAACTCTGCACGGAACAAGATGAGGAGAGCGCCGAGGAGATAGAGCTCCAGGACTCCCCGCAGGAGAACGCATCCCCAACGAGTACTGCCAGGAGCGGATCACCTCAACCAGCGTCTTCCCCCAGCGAGGCGGACAAGATGCTGGCACAGGCGTTCCTCGCCAGCCTAGCAGCCTCCACAGAGCGCGATCGGCTCCAAGCACAGACGCTTAGTGAGCGCGAACATTCTACCATGGAAAGAGAACGCATTCAACCGCAGCAACGGAGCGACGAAGAGCGTATACGTCTGGAGATGAGACGCCTTCAGACGGAAGAGAATATGGCAAGGGACCGGGCCGACACCCAGCGTGCCGCTGCCGGTGCCCAAAGAGAAGCAGAGCGCGGCATCGCTCTCACCAAGCGCGAAGCCGAGCGCGACCGATTACAAGCGCAGCTAATGGAGCAGCTGATCGCCAGGGCAACACCCCCTCCCTCCACAAGGGGTTCCAGGGCCTCGTCAAGACACGGGTCAAGGGCACCCTCCCCTAACCGATTAAGCGACCCTGAGCCCGACCACCAGAGAGAGCCTATACCCCCCTCCGAACTCCTTCCCCGACTGGTCCCAGTGAGACCCAGCTACAAGGAAGGAACGGCGTACACCGCGGAGAGGCTAAATAGACGACTACAGGATCTAGATGACCTGACAGAGGAAGAAAAGGGAGAGGAGGAGAGTCAAGCCCGACAGCAGCACATTACTCCACAGGACCAGGAGGTCCAGTACAGCCCAGGCTATACCCCCGCGGCTCTGCGCTACAGACCCCCGACTCTATTCACGGGTGAGCATGACGCACGACCAGTCCCGAGGAATAGCACCTGGACCAGCGGGCCATGGTACCCTGCCGGTACCAGCCCACCGAGAAGCGTAAGAGGAGACTCGCCTAGGAGGCCTCTCTTCCAACGCTCACCGATGTGCCAGCCATCCACGGCGTCCTACATTGGCACACCGACGTTTCCAGACTTCACCCATGAGAACCGAGCACAGTACACGGAGCTACGGATGTGCTTAGAGACAATGATGGTGGATGTAGCTGATGAACGCCACAAGTATGCTATCCTATTGAAGCACCTGAAAGTGCCCAGAGCGCACAACATAGCGCTAGCTTATGCCACCTCTACGACCCCATACACCGCGGCTCTAGCAGCACTAGACCAAAGATATGGACGTATATGGGATTACGTAATACAAGAGATAAGGCATATTGACCGCCTACCCCCAGCAACAGACAATCGCTCACTAGACGACCTGTCTATCAAAGTACAATCCCTGGTAGGGATGCTGGGGGCGCAACGAGAAAAGGGTATGCACGAACTATACGCAAACTCGAATGTCGAGAGGATTTTAGAGAAGCTGCCGCCCGCCCGACAGGAGCGCTTCAGGCGGCAAAGAGACCACCGTGATCCTAACGGTCCCGAGCCATCCCTCCTAGACCTAGCCGACTTCCTGGCGAGAGAAGTCAGCAGCCTACGGTTGGATACGTTCGTGCGGAGCACACCAAGCTCCCGAGAGGGACCTAGGAGAGCAAACGATGGCCGAAGATTGGTGACTGTCATGCACCAATCAGAATCAGTACCGAGCAGCAAGAACCACAGTACCCCCTCGATGAAAGAGAAGTGGAAGATGGTGTGCCCGTACTGCGAAAAGGAACACTGGTTGTCACAATGTGACCTGTTCAAGAAGATGACCGCTGAAGAAGTGAGTCACTGGATAAAGTCCAACAGGCGCTGTTACCGATGTGCGCGCAGTCACATGGCAGCCGAGTGCCGCCTAAAGAAGAGGTGTAGTCGGTGTGACGGAGCCCACCTAGATGTCCTACACGACAGTAACAGAAGAAAGCCTGCACCATCCAGCAGCACAAAGGCAAGTGTTATGTACATTGACCCCGCTAGCAGCGGGGGCGCCCAGGTGCTCTTAAAGGTGGTCCGCGTAACACTGAGTTACCAAGATAAGGTCATGGACACTTACGCCGTCCTTGATGACGGGTCAGAGAAGACCCTTCTCCTCGCGTCCGCTGCGGCCCAGCTGGGGCTGCGGGGGAGCGAAAACCAGATGACGATTCGGACAATAAGAAGAGATCTAAAGACAATAAAGGGCGAGAATGTCTCCTTCACTATCGCAGCAAGCGGGCAGCCAGAGAGACGGTATAGGATTACTAATGCTTTCACCAGCCAAGAAATAGGACTATCGCAGTACACCTACCCCATCGCCAAGCTGATGGATAAATATGTGCACCTGCGTCAACTACCTATCCCGCTCATAGACGGTGCCACCCCGACCCTGCTGATAGGCTCCGACCATGCAGACCTCATAGTCCCGATAGACCGGGTCCATACAGGACCCAGAGGTTGTCCTGCAGCAGTCGAGACCCGCCTAGGATGGACATTACAAGGCCCCCTCGCCAAGTCTCTTAACCGAACAGCAGCCACTAGCTGCCTCCACTCCAGAGTGACAGAAGAAGACACTACTCTCCTGCAGCATGTCGAGAGGCTATGGACACTAGAGACAATGCCCTTTAAGAATGAAAAGAAAGACATTCGTTCTAAGGAAGATATTTACGCTATAGCCCTCCTCGAGCAAGGGACAAAGAGAGTCACAGTCAACGGAGTGATGAGATACGCAACTCCACTCCTGAGGCGAGAGGGAATGCCCACCTTTCACGCCACAAAAGAAGCGACGGAGCGGTATCTATTGAACACAGAGCGGCGCCTAGCCAAAGACCCCACTCAAGAGACTGTGTACCGCGCTGAGATTAACAAGCTAATTACAGCGGGACACATAAAGAAAATTGACATTAAATTGACATCAGACGACCGAATCATGGTACGTGCCGCACCACAAGGTCCACCACAACGGCAAGGATCGCATTGTGTTTAATTGCAGCTACCAGATCGGATCACAAAATCTGAATAAAGAGCTCTTGCCCGGCCCAACGCTCGGCCCCTCTCTACTAGGCGTGCTACTACGCTTCCGCCAGGACAAGGTGGCTATCAGCGGCGACATCAAAGGGATGTTCCTGCAGGTGAGACTAGTGGAGGAGGACAAGCCCCTGCTGCGGTTCCTATGGAGAGAGAGGATCGGAGATGAGCACCCAGCCATCTATCAATGGGAAGTCCTCCCTTTCGGAACCACATGCAGCCCATGCTGTGCTACGTTTGCACTACAAAAACACGTCGCAGAGGACCCAGCAGCAGATGAAGAGGTCCGACAAAGTGTGACAAATAGTTTTTACGTGGACAACTGTTTACAAAGCGTCTCGACGCCAGAAGAAGCCGAGGCTCTTCTACTCAAGCTCCGCGCCTCCCTGATCAAAGGCGGCTTTGATCTCAGGCAGTGGGCCAGCAGCGACCCGCAAGTATTGCGCAGCCTCTCCCCCGAGGACAAGGCAGCGAGCAGCGAGACCTGGATGGCGACCATCCCAGGAGAAGCCCAAGAAATGACACTAGGATTAGTCTGGCGCTTCAAAACAGACTCGCTCCATTATAGACACAAACCCCTGACCAAGGAGCAGGGAAGGTCGACAGCAATACCGACCACCAGACGGAGTGTATACAGAACACTCGCCAGACAATATGACCCGTTGGGATGTATTCTACCTTACACCACCAGGGCAAAGATGATTGTAAGAGCGCTATGGGACAAGGACCAGGGCTGGGACGATCCCATACCCGAACACCTTGCATCCACATGGAGAGAGTGGGAGACGGAACTCCGCTCACTCCCAGGTGTTAACATACGCCGCAGCTACTTCCCACCCACAGTGAGGCCAGAGACATGCAAGATGGACCTGCACGTATTCAGCGACGCCTCCGAAGTAGCCTACGGTTCGGTGGCCTACTTGCGTGCCCGAGAGGAGGGAGGAGAAATACATACTGCTTTCATCCTGGCTCGCTCAAGAATAGCCCCACGAAAGCAACAATCTATCCCGCGTCTAGAGCTCTGCGCAGCCCTAGCAGGAGCGCAGCTCGCCACGTTAATCCAACGTGAACTCACCATCCCGGTGCAAAGAACAATCTTGTGGTCAGACTCCACGACAGTACTCACATGGATCCGGTCTGATTCGTGCAGATACAAGGTCTTCGTGGGAGTCAGAGTCACCGAGATTCAAGAGTTAACAGAAGTAGCGAGCTGGAGGTATGTGGACACCAAACACAACCCAGCTGACGTCATCACCCGGGGAATGTCCCTGGATGACCTCACCCGTCACAACCTCTACAGTGACGGACCAGAGTTTCTCAAGCTCCCCGAAGAAGAGTGGCCTACACCCACCCCACGGGAGGCGAGTAAAAAGGAGGCCGAAAACAAGAAACCTATGTTCTGTGGATTGAACACACTCGTCTCCACAGACCCCGACATAGACGATTGCCTCACCCTACAGAGTGCGCAGCTAAAGACATTTCTGTGGCACCACCCAGAGGTTCAGCCCACGACTGACATTTCAGCAGCTGACTACGAAGAAGCAGAACTTCTTCTACTACAACGAGCCCAGAGAGACCCGTTCCCCGATGAGCTAGACTGTCTACAGGGAGCAAAGCCCGTCCCATCAGACAGCAGACTGCTCCACCTAGCCCCCGAGAGCGACGCCCATAGTCTCATCAGAGTGGGTGGTCGTCTGCGGAGAGCCCCAGACTTACCGGATGACGTCAAGTACCCGATAGTCTTGAACAGCCGACACAAGGTCACAGAGCTGATCATAAAGAAATACGACGAGGATGTGCACCACGCAGGGGCAGAGAGAGTCTTCGCGGAGATCAGACGTCGTTATTGGATACTGCAAGGGAGAGAAGCAGTGCGGCGCTTCCAGCGAACCTGTCTAGACTGTCGTAAGTGGCGAGCCCAGCCCAGTATACCCCGGATGGCTGACCTACCTCCCTGTCGCCTCCGACTCGGCGACAAGCCTTTTCACTCCACCGTTATGGACTGTTTCGGCCCGCTGTATATAAAGAAAGGAAGAGGAACCGAGAAGCGGTGGGGTATTGTATTCAAATGCATGACCACCAGAGCGATACATATCGAACTCCTTCCAACCATGAGCACAGACTCATTCCTTATGGCCTTCCGAAGATTCACATCACGGAAAGGAAAACCGTCTACATTATTGTCTGATCACGGGACAAACTTCAAAGGCGGAGAAAGAGAGCTGAGAGAGAGCTTCCAAGCTATGGGCCCAGAACTTAAGACCCACCTCGCTCCATCCCAGATTGACTTCCAGTTTAATCCCCCGAACGCACCTCACTTCGGTGGAACTTGGGAACGAGAAGTACGTTCTATAAAGACAGCCCTGTACGCCGTGCTTGGGGCCCAGACCGTGGCGGAAGAAGTCTTAATGACAGTCCTCACGGAGATCGAGGGAGTATTGAACTCAAAGCCCCTCGGTTACGTCTCAAGTGATGTAGCAGATGTCGACCCAGTCACCCCCAACACACTCTTGATGGGGCGGCTGGACCCCGCGCTACCCCAGACAATGTACAGGCCTGAAGAAGCGAACGGCCGAAGAATGTGGAGGTACAGTCAAGTATTGGCTGACAAGTTTTGGAACAGCTTCCTACTCCACTACCTACCGTCTCTACAGACCCGCCAGAAATGGGTGAAAGAGAGAGACAATTTGACAGAAGGAACAGTCGTCATGATTATCGACCAGTCACTACCCCGAGCTATGTGGCCGGCTGGCCGCGTAAGCAAAGTGATCACCGGTGCCGACGGAAAGGTCCGAGCAGCTGAAGTGCTCGTCCAAGGGCGGACCTACACCCGACCCGTGGCGAGGCTAATAGAACTGCCAAGGCTCCCCGATACTATCGATGACGACCATGACCCCATGACTTTGTGAACTGACTGACCCTCACAGCGGACATTGAGTAGTGGACAGTGCGGTTAATCTGTCTCTGCTTAGCTAATTAGGTGGGACTAATTAGGGGGCGGCTGTTACGAAGGATCAGATTAAACCGAATATATATATTTATTTATGGATATATATTGAATAGTATTTGTATGTCGTTTGATATCCCTTGTATATTCCTTGTACATATACACAGAATATCCCTTTAGCCTACTATAGCCCATAATAGTTCATTCTCTTATTGGACAAAGGACCAGGCGCCAGGGGACCAGCCCCTGGCGTCAAGTTCAAAGGTACCGACGAGACATGTCCGTACTAGCCCCGGCTCCGCTCAGGGATACGGCTACCGAAATGAGAGTGGCACTATTTGTTCACCGTGCATATAAATATGGCGCAAGTAAATGTAGAAGTCCCTCCTTACCCTTCTTCCCAACTTAGTAACAGAACGTGAAGCCTCACCCACGATACGACGTGCGGTGAAGTATGGCCTGTTTGGCCTTAGAATAGCATTGAGACCTCGTGCGAATTAATAACTGAATTGTCAGAGTTTGGCACTGTACCGTCGAGTGCGACGTATTTCTATTAAGTAATAATAGTCTATCGTGTATGGTGCATCGTGCGGTTAGAGTTCTAAAGTGACCAGCATCTCCAACGCTTCCTTGTGTTATCTAGAGTCTTATCCAGGTTGGGCCGACCACATGGCGCTTTCATCCGAGGAGATCTAGGCGAGGACCGAGGGACATGTACACTGGATTACCTACCCGACGACTGCTGAGCCCTATGCGGCTGGAATATATATTTGCTTTGGTACTGTGATTTGTGGAGCGGATAATCGCAGACGCCTGTGAGTGTTGGATTTACCCCCGAGAGGAGTCAAGTTGAGTCGGCGCTCAGAGAGACTGAGGTCGCCTAGCTTCTTCTTCATTGTGGAGCTACAGCCTACAAGAGAACCAAGGTGTATTCATCTGCGGATCAAGAGTCTATTGCACTGTCTTCTATACTTGAAGTCTCCATAGATATCGTTGACCAGACGGTCTACTACCGACGGCTCTCCTACCCCCCCTACCGGCTTACAACCGGGAGGACCCCCTCCAGTATATCCCGCTATATCATTAAGTGTACCATAGATGTAATTCCCTAAGAGCCAGGTTGTATACTTGCTTCCTGCGTAACCAGAGATTGGACATTCAGTGTTGATTTGCCTACGAGTACTCATTTGCCTTACAAGTGCATTCAAATGATAAATGTAAGATAAATATTCTATGTACCTTTTGCTCCATTAAATATTTGATTATTACCTTTGACTGGAACCGATTTCATTGTGGAAAGTGTTCATCATATTTAGATATCGTGTACTGTATGGCCAGTAGTTAAAGTACATAAAGCGGTAGTGGTTTAATGATACCATACTTATCAATACAGTCAGGGAATTGTACCCCTCAGTTACACTAATTGTAGAGTTTATTTACAATACCCTATATTATTCACAGCTCCATCGTTCAGCTGCCTACCCTCCACAAAATGAACCCAATTATGTGTTCATGAAAGGAATTAAGAATAATTTAGGCCTAAATGTACTTATTAAATGCATTAACTAAATAAATAGATACAATTAAATTAATAATAAACAGGCCTGCTGCGTGCAGACTGGTCTGTAAAAGTCTAGATTCATAACCGGGCATTATTGGCATGCTAGTGCCTGCCCTGCTTATTAGAAAAGCATATTTAAACACTATTAACTATGTATATTTTGTTCATTTTGGGATGAAAGCTAGGCATATAGGCTTGCTGGTTCCCGGCTGTATATATACACTATGCTTTGATTGCTTAATATCACAGCCAGGCAAATTAACATAGAATGAAATTAACTTTAGACCTCCCGGGTGACGACACCTGAAGTTCTCAACATTTCAATGGAGAGTCTGTTTATTGGGCGCTGCCATGATGAATCAAATGTGACTTGGGAGTGAGAATAACACATTTTATGTTCTAATCAAGATGTTCATATAAAATAAAATTACATGATATACCGTCACCCGGGGGATCTAAAGTTAATTTCAGTCTATGTTTATTTGGCTGGCTTATAACACTCTATGTATATATTCTCTCCCCACCGTATGTATATTTCTCTCCCACCCATCACCACCCCCTCCTAATACAGTCTCCTCCCCATCATATGTATATACTCTCTGTCAGGATCTATGGGTAACAGTACTGTATATTTGCATATCATATATGTCACAAATATATACCTGTATGTCATGTATGTCCCTATGCCATAAATGTCATGATGTCATGTTGTGTATGTCATAAATGTCACTATGAATTGAAAATGGGGGACCCTGATGTAAACAAGACAAACGTCTTTCTCTGGTCTGCATCCCCTTAACAATTGTATGTATTGAGCCGTACTGTATTGTACCCATTCTGCAATCTGTTAAATCAAGTTTTCATTCATTCATTCATGACTGCTGCCAGACATCCAACTACAACTACTAGGAACCTAAAAAGGACAATAACACTACCTTATGCCTACTGCACCTTATGTGAATAGTGTATATTTCAGTTAGTTAGTTAATTATATTGATTTGTTATATTGTTTACACTGCTTGTTTTTACTACCTGTACCTCCCCTCCCCCAGGCTGCTATGATGCCTGAATTTCCCCCAAGGGGATCAATAAAGGAATATCTTATCTTATATTGTCACACTTAATAAAGATATTAATTGGGAAGATAAACAGTCATGTTGATGGCAACAGCCCACCAACATCACGTCCCTCTCTTGCTCACTACTTGGAGCTCCATGTTAAGTCATCCCTTGACTTTGCCTTCTGTGTGCTCTGTCTGTACACTCAACATAGTGAATGCAATAGGCTCCTATGGGGAACACACACTACACTACTAACTCCAGCAGCGTGCTCCAGGAGAAATGCTTTTGTATCCACGCGCCTCTTCAATGTTAAATGACGTTTCACAAAAGACAGCCAATAGTATTTCGTCTAATATTGGGACAATGAAAAGCTCCCATCCAACCAAACGAGCGCTAGACTTGGTGCCAGCCAATAGTGTACACGCCCCCTTGTGAGTAGTATTGTGAAGGGGAATCCATGGTTCAATATGAAGTTGTTCTCTCTTGTTGTTTGCTACTTCTTTTTGGACAGATTGGATCCTCATAGTGGCGTTGCGTTATTTGTTTAATAATGTGTTAACTAGGCTTCTTCCCCGGCGAACACAACGCCCATTGTTTTCGGTGATTGGCCGATTCACACCTGCCATTCAAATCCAGGCGAGCCTGTCCATTCTGCCGTGTTGGAGGAGGGTCCATTCTCCTCTTATCTGGGTCCATATTAACACGGTGATTGGACAAGCGTGTGGTGGTAGAGCCCAACAATCACACGTCTCGTAGACTTGCCCGTGGAAATCCACTCTATAAAGAAAAAGGGATCAACAGCTGAAGGAGCGAACCGTGTCTCACTTTACTTTCCGACCAGCGACTTGTTTATTTGAAGCCAGTATCTCCTTGCTGAGTGAGTGAGCCCAGCTGAAGATAACAACAGTGATCCCTCCTCACACTACAGCCATTCTGCAGAGCGGTAGACCCTGGTGAGTATCACACACACATGACAAGCCAAAGTGTCTGGAACCATGTAAATGACATGCACTATGGCTATGGTTGAATGTAAAATCTTCTGCAGTTTCCAAAAAAAATCAGCATCAAGAAACGTAAAAAAAAAATGTTTTGCTAACGCTAACCGGTTCATATAGGCTGTTATTATTATAGGACTGGGGAGTGTGTGGAGCAGACGCTTAAAAATTAGGAAAATATTAGAAACCCCGGTTAATATTTAAAAATGTTTTTGCCGAATATAGATAATTGCATTTATTACTGTCATGTCATTGTCACGATATTGGTGTGAATCACACTGACAATCGAGTAAAAAAAAATCTTACAAACGGCGCTCAACACGGTCTGTTCTAATGGTGGAGGACTCATTGCATTGGCGTTGCAGTGGCTGCATGTCTGTCCTGTGAAGACTAGTGGGAAGCGTGGGGGTTTAGACCAAATTTATACATTTACAAAGACTGCAGAAAAGTAAAAAATAAAATAAAAATACGTATCAGAAAATATGCATGTTCGTACTTTTGTTTGTCGCGAATCGCCCCGTGAAGCGTTGAGGGAACATGACCTCAGACTGCGCTGTGTTGTAATGGCTGACTGACTGACTCATTGGAAACCGAGGGGAGGCGCACTTCACTTCCAACTTTTTCCAACCCCGTTTTCTCAACAACCAGCGGTGTAACCGTACAATGTAATCGCGGGGAAATAAAGTTCAACCTCTCGTCGTTTCAACGATGATATTTTCGCATTTTTCCGATCATTCTAACTGGTTGGAATCGTGGACGGTAAAAAGGTGGTCACCGCGGCGGTCGCTCTGCCCTCTGTCTGCAGCGACACAAAGGGAGGCAGAGCCTCGGCTCCATGTTAGTGGATGAAGACTGGCGGCCATTCCGTGCTCCATAGACCCAACACTGACTATAGTAACCCACTGTGTTACTATACAAGGCGGCCACTGCAATGGGAATCTATCGGGGGGGAATTTTGTCACGATATATTTTGTCTAGATATATTTGTCGAATAAAAAAGCTTACTGAAAGCCGGCGGGAGTGATTTCAGGGGGACTTTCTTTCATGAGGAGGGCTTTCTCACAAAATGGAAGAAGAAATATCGCCGTCGTTGTTGACCTCATTTTCCTACAACGAGAAGTCTATGATGCGCCATAGTTTCAGCTCCTCGACACGTTACTTGAGTTACAGTCGGTATCATCACAATGGGTGCACATGATAGGGGAACATGTCCCGATTTTCATGATTTTCTCACAGATCGCGTCGAATTGGTTCTGACATGAATGGAAATGTAATCTTTATAGGGATTTGATGACCTCGAATAACTGATTTAGCTGTTTCCCCCCCAATACAAATATATAATTTTTTTAAGCTAGGTTAATTTATGTAATCTTTTTATGTAAGCAAACGTTATGCAATACCTCCTAAATATATTATTTATTTATCCAGACCTAGGGACTATTCATCATTTTATTACAGTTTTAGATTTTGAGGTTTGCTACGACCTATTTCCCAAGTCTCTGCTCGCTGCACTACAACTTCCTGAGTTTGGGAATATGTTTGTTTTGTTTAGTAACGTGATAGGCGCCACTAGATTGGATCCTGTCGTTTTATTTAATGTTCAAACATTAAAATATCTATGTATTTGACTATTTATATTTGGGCAAAGAAAGGGCGCAGTCCATATTATGTCGATAGATAATTTTCATCAATGATAATTCTCTGGCCAGTGTACCATTACTGACAAAGAGTAGTTTGACAGCAAGGAGGGGGGATTATGTCGTAGCATTATTGTAGGTTGGAGTACACAGGCGCCAATTTCAGGCAATGATTATGCAGATTGGCAATTTTAGCAGCAACCATATCTTCCCATTGTTGGTTAACAACGTAGAATGATGTTATATTAACAAAAAAAAGTGAGACCAATGAGGTACACCCATGTGTGTAAAATAATACATTAAAATCAAGGCCCCATTAGTGGTAGTTCATCATCTCCTTTTCCTCAAGCCAATTAGCTGTATATTATTTAAAAAGGAATGCAATGATCCTGAACACATATTTTTTGTAGCCATTGTTCAAATTACAAAAAAAAATAAAGCCCCGTTTGTTTTCTAGATATTGAGATCAAGATGGGGAAGGATCAAACCAAGCCAAAGGGGAAGATGTCCTCCTATGCCTACTTTGTCCAGACCTGCCGGGGCGAACACAAGAAAAAACATCCAGAAGCTTCCGTCAACTTTGCAGAGTTCTCTAAGAAGTGTTCTGAGCGGTGGAAGGTAGGAAGAGGGCACAGGATGATGGGACGGATCTCGTTTAGTGCACTCTGCAGTTTGGCGGAGAGAAATGTGTTTACACTCAGAGCTCGCAATTGGATTACATAATGTATTTACCATGTATTTAATTATTCCAATAATTCCATCATAATGTTATCAAATAAAATAACATGTTGGTGGTACATCAACTCGAGGGACACCAATAACCTGAACAAGCTGGTGAGGAAGGCTAGCTCCATGGTGGAGTTGAGCTGGTCAAACTAAGCTAGAGGTGGTGGAGGATGAGAGGGAAGCTGGCAGCTATCCTGGATAACTCCTCCCACCCCCTCTATGAGGAGCTAGCCTCCTCACCAACTAGATTACATTTTATTGCCTATATTTATGTCTTCCATCTATTACCCTACCTGTACCTGCCCTCCCCTGTGCTGCTATGATGCCCATATTTCCCCAAGGGGATCAATAAAGGAATATCTTATCTTGTATATGGCCAAAAATGCTTCCGGTTGGAGGTCAAAAATGGCAATGTGGTTATGAGGTAGACTCTTACAAACCAGGAAATATTGATCATATTATTGCTATGAAAAAAGCAAATGCATGTGTCTTTGCGTTGTTGTTGTGGAATACAACAACATTTGATTGACAATTGATTTGTGTGCGAAATGGTTGTGATCAGACGGCCACACTGTGACGGCCACTCCACATACTAGTATCTTTTAAATTCTAAACTAAAGTGCATGTATCGCTTGTATGTAGCTAAACTGGTAGGATCACCACTAGTTGGAAAACAATCTTTTCCCACGTTTGTGGAATTCACAGGGCTCAGCATAACTGGAGTGCAATGGCTGAGCCTCACCCAATGCAATCTCAATAATGGCACAATTGTTTTACCTGGCTTGGCTCGCAATGATTATAATCTAGAAAATTACAATATAAATGAGACATTTTGGGCGTGGCAAGTTCATTTTGAGAAGTGAATAGAGTTAAGCGATGAGAGTTAATTACATTATAGTAAGCCAGGATTCTTTGATCGGCGATCAGTATGGATATGCAAACTGCATCAAGCAGCGGCTACATTTAACATATTCTAATGTTTGTGCCGACTATAGCTCACAACTTCTACTTTCTGCTTTTCAGACCATGTCTGCCAAGGAGAAGGGCAAGTTTGAGGACCTCGCCAAGCTGGATAAGGTGCGATACGAGAAGGAGATGACAAGCTACATCCCACCCAAGGGAGAGAAAAAGAAGAGGTTCAAGGACCCTAACGCCCCCAAGAGGCCTCCGTGAGTACTACCTGCTTAGATTCGACTGAGGCTCGTCTCATTGATTGATTGAAAACTTTTAACAGATTGCAGAATGGGTACAATACAGTACGGCTCAATACACACAATTGTTAAGGGGATGCAGACCAGAGAAAGACTTTCTTCTTGAAAATGGGGGACCCTGATGTAAACAAGACAAACGTCTTTCTCTGGTCTGCATCCCCTTAACAATTGTGTGCATTGAGCCGTACTGTATTGTACCCATTCTGCAATCTGTTAAAGTTTTCATTCATTAATTCATTGTTTCAATTCATCATGACATTTATGACATGCATGCCATACAGATATACAGTACTGTTACATCCAGACATTTATGACATACAAGATATAAAAATATACAGCACTTTTTAAGAGACGGATTATAAAAGAAGATATATACATTCGAGGGGGAAGAAACTACATCGGAGGGGGGTGGGTGGGGGCTTTGGACATACTGGGGCCAGTTTCTTTGAGAGTGGTTTTGAAGGAGGGTAGGGATTCACATTATTTTACGGCTGTGGGTAGAGCGTTCCACATGGTTGTGGTATAATTGCGAAACATGTTTAGTCTCTTGTTTGAGCCGAATCTGGGTTGAACATGATTTGTTGAACTCTCTCTGATGTTGTGGTCATTGAATTCACTGACCTTTGGGAAGTATTTCGACATGTACATGGGTATCTTAGTGGTGTTGGTGTAGTGTATCTTGTAGACTAAGCCCATTGCAAGTTGCTGTACTCCGTCGTCTACTCTAAGCCATCCTAGGTTGTCAAAATGGGTAGGGGTGAGGTGGGTTTTAGGAGTACGGTCAAGCAGTAGCCATTTGTTTTGTGATGTTTGTAGTCTTGTTTCTAGGGCCTTTGAGGTGCTTTGGTACCATGAGGTGCAAGCATAGTCGTAGTACCTTTGAATGAGTGCTCCTGTTAGAATCTTCAAGGTATTCCTGTTTACCAGACGAGATCCGGTACAAGAATCTTGTTCATTGGTCGACTTTTTTTATTACATTGGTTGCCATTTTGTCACAGGAAAGATTTGCCTATAGGATGGAACCCAGGTAGGTAATTTCATCTTTCCTTGTGACAATATTGTCACCTACTGTAACTGAGAAGCCGTTGGCCTTGCTGAGTTTGTTATTTGATCCAAAGAGAATGGACTCTGTTTTGCCCATGTGTAATGAGTTTGTTATCAGCGAGCCAGGTGCAGATTCTGCCGAGTTCAGAGCTGAGGGCTTTTTCAACCTGCAACTTGTCCCTGTCAGAGACTAGCAGGGCTGAGTCGTCCGCGAACAGGAACAAGTTGCAGTCACAAGCTGATGACTTGTCATTTGCATAAATTAGGAACAGTAACAGTCCTAGTATGCTTCCTTGGGGAACACCACAGCTCACTTATCATAAGATAAGATGATCCTTTATTAATCTCCTTGGGGAAATTCAGGTGTCAAAGCAGCATGGGGGGGGGGGGGGCTGATGCAGAGCTTCACAGTACTATACAGTCCAGTATCTACTATAGATACAATATAAATACAAATACAATATAAAAAGTACAAAATGCAAGATAGTGAGTGCAGGTGGATATGAGTCTCTAGGTCTCACGTCCCGAGTTCTGACAAAGATAGTTCTCCTGGCAGCAGAGAGCCGGCCGTCCGAGCCCTTTGTTGTAGAGCCTGATGGCTGCCTGCCGGTATAAAGGCCCATAATGCAACATGCGGACTAAAGGACAAACTTGGCAGTAAATAGGAACATGGTTCAACCCTAAAGTGAAGAAAAAGAGAACTTTTATCTTGCTCAAAACGTTGTGCAATTTCGGCAGTAGGAAATTGAGTCAAGACGAGTTGAACTGCGGTCGTATTGCACAAACGAGTGGCAGAGTATGACCTGATTTTATGTAACAACCCATCATCTACACTCATTGCACACACATCCACAGGCACACACTCACTTTAAACAAACACTCACCTTACCACTCACTTTAGACACTTTAACACTACATTATATTATCTATTTATTAAAGAGATCTGCACTACATTCATACCTCATTTGCACCTTACCTTAAAGTTTTGAATGACATTTTTAACATGCATTCTCCACGTTCAACAAATCACAATATAAAGCTCCCTCAAAACAGAACAATCATAATGAAAAAGAAATTATAAACGACAACAAAAAGTCAAGAGCAATGTAGTTAGTTAGTTGTCATGTTCAAAAAAGGAGTAGAGGGAAGCTAAGCTTATTGATCCCTACCCCCTTAAATTTCTTTCATTAATTTTACGTGATATAACATAAATTAGTATAATACATTATATAATATACTTTTACTTATAGTACAAAAAGAAAAAACGTGAGTCGCTTGACAGCAGTAAATACAATATAACATCCGCATTACTCATTTCTATATTTTTCGAATGTGTTTTTTTTTTACCACTTTGTCGCTTCTATTTTTCTCCCATCCCAATTTAGTCGTGCCAATTCTCCCCTGTCTTGAACGTTGCTTGCATATGCCCCCCACTGGCCGGTTGTAGGGAGGATAGAAGCCTTGCATCACATGTCCCCTCCGATACATGTGGAGGCAGCCGGTCACATCTTTTCACCTGCCAGCGCAGACTCATTTGGCGAGGAGTAACGTGTAGGAGGCTCACACTACCCCCGCCACTTCCTGTCTCTGCTGTGCAGGCGTCCCCCAACCGACCTGTAGGGGTCGCTGTCCACAACGTCCAGATTACCACCCATCGACTTCCACATGCTATTTGTAGCCAATTGAGTTAGTATGACGGCGGCCCAAGCCGGAGGCAACGCAGACAGCCGGAGTCGAACCCGGTGTCTCTTGTGTTGGTGACGAGCGCAATGTCCGCTGCGCCACCCAGCCGCCTTAATGTGTTTTAAGCTGCTTTTTAAATTGTGCAATACGTTTACTCATTTTGATGTATTTCAGGTAAGTTATTCCACAACTTCACTCCACAAATAGATATGCACATGGCAGCTTTTCAGCGTAGTGTGTACCATTGGTTGTTTAAGATTCCCTCTTCCTCTTAAGTTATATTCTCCTTCCCCGTCTCTGAACCATCTTTGAATGTTGTCTGGGATACATTTATATCTGGCTTTGTATACAATGAGAGCAGTTTTGAAATCAACTAGGTCCATACATTTCAATGTAGCTTTATAAATAAGTTATTGGTGTGTTCATAATATCCTACATTGTTGACTATTCTTAATGCTTTTTTTGCATGGTGCTTGGCTGTAGAGTGCTTTTGTAGGTATTACCCCACACCTCTGCACAGTAGTTCATATATGGAAGGAAGAGAGTACAGTACATTGTTTTTTGGTTTTTACCTTAAAGTTTTGTACCTCATTGTCTGCATTTGTACTTTAGATTGTATATTCCTCTTTTAGTTACTTTTTACTGTATGAAGCACACTCTCAGGGTCTCATACAGAACCAAGCATTTCACCGTAAAGTACATGTATTTTATGTGACAAATAATAAACAAACTTGAAACTAGTAGGGCTGTCCCCCGACTAAGGATTTGGATAGTCGACTATGATTAGCCGATAGTCGACTATGGGGGAAAAAAAATAAGTATAATTTTTTTTTCTTAATCATTCCATTTGGGCTGTGGGGTGCTTAATGTCTGACGGAAGGCTTCTTGTCCTCTGCAAAAGCATGCAATTGGTCCACTGATGGATACATCTTGATATTTGTCTAGTCTAGTGTGTTCATTAGATGGGTGAAATCCTTCTGTGCCTTTTTTCTGGGCTCTACATGCTACTGCAACTGCAACACAACATCAGCGTGACTTCAACACAACATGGTTGCAGAGGGTGTTGTAGAGTGTGTTGCGAGCATGTTGCGTACCTTTCACCCAAATCTAATCTGAACAACCGTTGCGTTGATGTTGCGTAGCAGTGATTGGTTGGTTAGCGAATGGGGGCGGTGCTGTCATAGAATAATATTGGTCCCGCAGGCAGGAATACCATCCTCGAGTTAACGTAATGGAAGTATTGATTTCGCCGTAACGAATCATTAAAAAAATATACCGTTAACTGGAATATGTTAGTTTCTTAGACATGTGTTGGATTATGTAATTGGTTTGTCATGACAAACCAATAAAAAAATCACGAATTAACCGGTGGTTATCCTATAGCCCTAGTATGTACATTTCAACAAAGTGGAGCCGCAGAGGACTTCCATAGCATACGCCTTCAAATCGTCTTACCTTGACGATTAAAAGCCTCCACAATTTAGTAAACAGTATTCCCATGGCTGGTGTTATTTTACGATTCCAGCTTGTGAGAATTTGTTGTAGCCAGCCAGCTAGCGTTGATGCTATTCAATGCTATCATACCCAACTAATTTCAGAATTTATTAACATAGCTACAACTACAACAACACAGTAACGTTAACACATTGGGCGCCAATAACGTCGTACAACGTGTTTCAAGGTCATGCTAATTCTGCCATTCCACGGCGTACAACGTTATTGAGATCATATTTCATTTTTTCGCCATGGTATTCATAATGCCCTCACCCAGCCTCGGCTGATACAGTGCGAGCCTGCACAACTCTTCAATGCTTCAATACTGCCGCCTGGTGGATGATCGGCGAGTTACAACCAGAAATGGATCTCTGGTGATCTCCGTGCATCTGGGAAATGCGTCCGGCACTCACATATTGTTGCGGGACTCTAGACACACATCTGTGTATATGGATCGCTGCCATAACTCAATAATCGATATGATTTGGGCGTTTATTATTATTATACAAACTGCTCTGATCAATATATCACCCATACTACATAAAGCAGTGGTCACCAACCTTTTTAAGCCCAAGATCACTTTATTTTTTATGGTGAAGGCAAGATCTACCTATTGAAGCGTTGAGAGAAAAAGACAGCCAAGATTGTACTTTAAACTAAATTTTTCGTTTATAATTCCGTGGGCAACGTTATATCATTCATCTAGTGTGGGTGATATGATCATTAGAGCAGTTAGTATAGAAGACATTACAAAATAACGCTGAAACTCACCGTAGCTTCCTCTCGCCGTTGGGAGATGAGCGTGGAACAGAATTTTTTCTATTATGGGATGTCGAAATATCCGATCCATTTCCAGGTTGTATAATAGTATATACGTCCAAATCATGTCGTTTATCGAGTTATTGGTAACGGATCACTATCCGTCGTAATCAGCTCGAGTCCTGGGACTATTAGAGTGATCAAACCAAATTGAAATGAGCACCAGCTTCCACTTCCTGTTTCTTCCCTGGGCGATCCGCCACCAGATGGCGCTCTTGAACCGTTAGAGAGTTGATAGGGGCTCACCAGTACATCTCATGTCTCCGGGGGAGAAATATGATTTCGATCACAGATTTTTGAAATATTGATATCAAAGACGCTGTCCAGCGTCTTCGGCAGAATGAGCATGGCGGGGAACAGGCCACGTGAGCGGATCGGCGCAGCCGAGAAATCCGCTCTTCGCTCTTTAAAGCTTGTCCGCTCCGCTAATCGCTCATGTTGACCCCGCCCCCAAGTCGCTCCCCGCGCCAGATCGCTCGGCAGATTTTTTTTTTTTTTGGAGCATGGTGTAAATTAGCTCAAACTACAACAGTCTAC
This sequence comes from Notolepis coatsorum, assembly GCF_963971535.1. Classification (NCBI taxonomy): domain Eukaryota; kingdom Metazoa; phylum Chordata; class Actinopteri; order Aulopiformes; family Paralepididae; genus Notolepis; species Notolepis coatsorum. The sequence goes on along the minus strand of NC_140172.1, from coordinate 47,493,849 downwards.
ACCCCCTGGGCCTCTTAACAATTGTTTGTATTGAGCCGCATTGTAATTGTACCCATTCTGCAATGTTAAATAACTTTGTTTATTCATTCACTAGCTCTATTAAGCGATGATAGGCTAGCCAAGCCACAATGCTATGGTCGCTGCCATTAACGTTAGCATGTAAGCTAACGACAACAACAATGGCGTCGATACTTTTTCTAACGGGAGTGAGTGACAAAGCCTGAACAGGATATCACAGGTTCACCCTTCTCATTGGTTGAAAATGGCCTTCATGTTTGTACATCGCCATCTGTTGCTTTGGCATTGTACTGCATGTATATATTACATCAACAGTGTTAACCACTGTGAGCGGCCTGGAGTGGATTGGAGCGGAGGAGAACTCTCGCTCCCGACGTCGCGCCGACTCATTTTAAAACCCACTCCTCGCTCACGTCAAAACCGCCCGCTCCGCGCCGCTCACATGGCCTGGCGGGGAATGACGTGTTCCAGCGTCAACGGCGATTAAAGTGTTAACATTGACGAACATATTTACAATTAGCATTTTATAAAGTAGAACTGTAATGTGTACTTTCTCAGTCAGTGCTAAGTGTAGTAATCTTATGCAGCATCACTTTTCACATCAAAACAAAAGTAGAACTGTAATGTGGACCTTCTCCTATTAACACTTAAGTGCCGGAAACGTGTTTAGGCGTCTTTCCTAGCCATGCTCAAGTTGCCTAGGACGCCGTAACTTGTCTTTGATATCAATATTTCTAAAATCTGTGATCGGAATCATATTTCCCCTCTGCAGCCTTCACACACAGTTCTGATCTCCTCTCAATCCTCTAGCGGTTCAAGAGCGCCATCTGGTGGCCGATCGGCAGATCGCCCAACAGGAAGTCATGTGGATGAAGTGGTGATCACCCATATTACTTCCGGGCACTCGCTATAGGTCCCGGGATTCGAGCTCGACACAATACATAGCGATCCGTTGCCAATAACTCGATAAACAACATGATTTGGACGTATATACTATTATACAACCTGGAAATGGACCGGGTATTTCGACATCCCATAATGGAAAACTGTCTACCCCACGCTGATCGCCCAACGGCCCGAGGAGACTGGGGTGAGTTTTAGCGTGTAATATTACCGTGTTCGATAATAACTGATCTGATGAACATATGACCCACATTAGATGAATGGTATAACGCTGCCCACGGAATTATAAACGCCCCCTCACCCATCCGGTCAACATCAGATGACGTGTAGTAACTTCCAGAAGTACGTCCAGTTGGATTTTTTTATATTGCACCGATTGCTATCAAACTGTATTTCATCATCAATATAATGCATTTGGGGCTATAAATCACGTTCTGGAGAAAGCTGCAAAAAGAGATGAAAACATACTTATACTTTAGACCATATTTTAGTATGAATATGTGAATGAAAAAGTTTAACGTTGCTACACCATGAACAATACATATAGGACCTCGAATGGGCCCTAATAATGGCAATCTAGCAATAGAATTTAAAAAGTTATAGCCCTGCAAAGAAGGGGAACTTCTCCATGTTAAATAGAGCTGGCAACGGATGGTATATCATGAATTTAGCCTTCAAAGTGTTAATTAACATTGCCAAACATATTTACAATTAGCATTTTATAAAGTAGAACTGTAATGTGTACTTTCTCAGGCAGTGCTAAGTGCAGTAATCTTATGCAGCATCACTTTTCACATCAAAACAAAAGTAGAACTGTAATGTGGACCTTCTCCTATTAATGAACATTGCCAAACATATTTACAATTAGCATTTTATAAAGTAGAACTGTAATATGTACTTTCTCAGTCAGTGCTAAGTGCAGTAATCTTATGCAGCATCACTTTTCACATCAAAACAAAAGTAGAACTGTAATGTGGACTCTTGAGGGAAAGAATTTTTTTTAGCATTATTTTTTTCAGGGAAAGATCTACAGGGAAGGTCTCAAAGATCGACCAGTCGATCAAGATCGACGGGTTGGTGACTACTGACATAAAGCATTTACTGACTCACGGAGTTATAAATGACCCCCCCCCCCCCCGTTCATCCGCGCATGATGAGTCATAACATTTAGGATCATGTACAGTTGACATTTTTAATATAGCGTGTATCGGCGACAAACTGCAGTTGATAATCTATATATGCGTTTATGCCTATAACTCGCGTTCTAGGAATTACTGCAGAAAACGATAACATATTTATATTCTAGATGGTATTTTCGTATGAATCTATGAATGAAAAAGTATAACGTTCCTACATCCTGAACAATAGATAATCGATGTTGAATGGGCCATAGTAATATCAATTTAGCAATACAATTTAAAAAGTTATAGCCCTGCAAAGAAGGTGAACATCTCCAATCTCCATAGGCTTAGAGTGGTGGCAGAGAATGGTATGAGACGGGCAAACTCTGTGGCAGTTAATGTGTTAATATAGTTGCATGCATCATTGTTTACAATGAACGGTGGGGCTAATCGAAAGGACTGGACACGGACAAGTTAAACGGCAATCAATTAATTTAATATAACGGGTAGTTCGAGCTGCATTTTCGTGCCTACGACCACAGCCACAGTGATATGCGGCTTTGACGAGCTCTCTCTCCTGCCGATTTAAATCCAGCAGCTCTTCCTCGACCTCCAGTGCCTGTAGCTGCCTGCATTTGCACAAAGGCGCCCATCCCTGCTGCTAGCTAACGTTAATAACTAACCTAAAGTTAGTTGTTCACCAACAATCTAGAGACGCCAACAAACACAGAACCAGACTAAGTTACACAAGCAGAATACGAAGCATCATAAATACTTCCGGTCGGGGGTTTTCAAAATAAAAGAGCGACGTCTAAAGCACCGGAAATACGTTTATTTTGTACATTATCTAACGTTAAAACGAACCTAAACTAACGTTACAACTAACCTAATGTTAGTTTAGGTTCCTGTTAACGTTAGATAATGTACAACGTATTTCCGGTGCTTTAGACATCGCCCTTTTATTTTGAAACCCCCCGACCGGAAGTATTTATGATGCTTCATATTCTGCTTGTTATCAATGGGTTGGTTGAGAAGGGAAGTTTCATCTATCTAGGGAACCTAGCTACATCCGGGGGAACAATGTTGCATAGGCTGCGCGTCGATGTTGCAGAAGCATAAAGGCAGAGTGTCTGCAACACTATTGCGTTGTCGATGTTGTGTTGCTGTAGCATGTAGAGTCCTTAATAGGCAGGTAGCCTCTGGTATGCGTGCCATTAGCGTTAGCCACGCTTCTAGGCCTCTTTTCTTATAATTTTTTTTGTATTCGACTAAGAGGCTGGCAATCGACTACGGCTCCTTTCGATCGATTATTCGACTAATAGGGGTCAGCCCTAGAAACTAGACAAACAAAGTTGAACTTTTACCCCTCTTGCCCCCTTCTTCTTCAGATCCGCCTTCTTCATCTTCTGTGGGGAGTATCGTGCCAAGGTGAAGAGTGAGACACCCGGCATGACCATTGGAGACATCGCCAAGAAGCTGGGCGCGATGTGGAACGAGACGGCGGCGGAGGACAAGGTGCCCTTCGAGAAGAAGGGTGCCAAGCTGAAGGAGAAGTACGAGAAGGTACATTAATGTTGAGGACAAGGTGCCCTTCGAGAAGAAGGGCGCCAAACTGAAGGAGAAGTACGAGAAGGTACATTAATGTTGAGAAGAAGGGCGCCAAACTGAAGGAGAAGGTACATTAATTAATGTGTTGAAGGGTTGATAGAAAAAACTCTGGTACAACACCTGTTTTAGATGACTTGTTTCCACCCATTTTAAATCTACGTTTTTTAAAAGCTCAGGTTTTATGGATTTATATTCTACACATGGAACAGGGCTGTTGGCTGAATAATATATAAGGATAACTAACTGTATTTTGCATCGTTCATATTTAGGTTTGCCTATATACAATTATTACAGAAAATATTATATTTATATTCCCAAAATGTACATTTGGTTCCTTCATCATCACAGGACATTGCAGCGTACCGTGCCAAGGGCAAGGTGGACAGCACACCTCCCCCCGCCAAAGCCCCCGCAAAGGCAGAGAAGAAGGACGACGACGACGACGATGATGATGATGAAGATGACGATGATGACGAGGATGATGATGATGATGAGTAGATTCTGTTACACACAGTGTCCCGCTTCTTGTTTATAAAAGCATTTACCCCCCTTGTACACACTTCACTTACTGAAACAAAAGTTAGTACCTGGAAGAAAAATAAAATTTAAGGCTGTGTATATCAGTTGTTTTTACAGTAAGCTGTACAGTTTTTTTTTCTCCTTTTTGTATAGTTAACACTACAAAAGTATTGTGTGTTGTCTGTATCTTTCCGCCAGTCTTATGTTTTCCAGTGGTAGTTCCTAGACCCACCTGGTACAGTGTACAGGGGTTGTACAACGGCCCTGGGACTCAGTATTTACCCCTACTGTAGCTAGAGATTCACAGCACATAAAACTTATCCCAGTTGGGTCTTGAGTGTTTTTTTCTCCTGTTTTTCTTTTGATTTGATTTTCTTTATTTTGTATTTACTATTATTTTAAATGACGTGTTTATCAAAATTGCGTATCATAAAGTTGTTTTGCTGTTCTTTGAGTACCACTGTAAAGCAAAAACGGAAAAATGCCTTGGTTATTGTTGAAATTTTAAATCGCTTCTGACGTCAATAAAGTTTTTTTTTTAATATTGGTTTTCTTTATTGTATTGTGACAAACTTCACAGCATATCCTTGACTTTCTCTCGTGTTTACTGCATCCTGGAGATAAAACTGGTCTAACATATCGTATAGGTTATGACCTAATATATATAGCAGTCGCACGCCTCTTTCATAACGTACTGCAGACAGGTGGCGATAGAAGAACACCAACACTGCCTCCATATGATTTTAAATGAATAGGGCGGAGCAGGAATCTCAGTGAAGATACTGTCCATTATTGTTCAATGTATGGGAATCCTACATGGCTGTGACGGAGACAATATTGCTTAGTAACGGCAACAAATTCTTATCTAAAAGAGAAGTTGGTTCACTCTGCCGCCATCTTGATAACGGGGACTAACGAGTAACAGACCTGTATCTTAAAGTCATATTTTTTTTTAAATTATTTTAAGTCACTGATGAATTACAGACAACACAGAAGTTGATATGTGATGGAAAAATGCCTATTCTATCCACGTAGACGTAGCTTTTACTCATGTACCATCCAGTGGTTTATGCCAGTCTTTGATAGTCACTCACTGAGCTTCCCAGCCCTTTTGGCAGAGGCAGTAATTTGTTTAAAAATATATTTTTCAAACTCATTTCCCCTCTAAATGTAGTACATTATAATGATACTCAACATAAAACCACATCAAATACAAATATTTTCTCTGAATGTGCTTGTTTTCTAGCAAGTCGTTTTGTTACCATCTTTAGTGTTGGGGATTTGTTGAAAACCACTGCTGTCTCTTCATATAGACTTGTCTCTGACGGTAAGACTTTAATAATACTGTAGTTGGAAGCATCCATTTTATTCTGTCTGAGGCTGAGTCCCATAACGTCCTCTGGATCACGTCACCGTCTACTCCTTTTAGTGTTGTGTGTTCAGACTAATGTAATGGACTGAAAATATCTATTGACCAGCTCTGCTTATGAGGTATGAGTCATCAGCACGGCTCTGTGTCCGGGGCAAATGTTTGTGTTCCATGTTTTTCGCCCTTGTGGAGGTACTCCACTAGTAACATCAGTGTCTTCATTGTGAGCTGACTCTTCTAGCTGTTTTATTTAGATACACCCCCCCCCCCTCTCTTTCTGTGTCCCATCCAGGATAAAAAGAGACTATTTATATAAGAAGGATTATGCTTTGAAAAACCTAGTGACCTAAGAATATGGTGCACGGCAGTCGTATACACACTGCTACAAATCACTGTAGCTCGGGCCTAAAAGATGCAACACGCACTCGTCTACATCATGTCTGGAGTGGATATACAGCACAGCCTCTCCCTGGGGGGTGGGTTTACCACCTCAATATGTAAAAATTCAGAGGTGCGTATCTGCTGCATATGTCTACATTTCTTTCCTGCTTGTCTTCCATCTGCTACACTGCTAATATAGGATATACCAAGAAAAATCGACAAGATGATTGAAAAAATATTTTAATATTTTTTACTTTATACTTTCAAAATAATTTGCTGTTATGGGCAATAAGTAGCCTATACTATACGGAGATACACTGTTGTGATCTTCTGATTCAGCCAATTGAAATGCCGTTTGGGGATCTTTCTGGTGGTGGCAGGTGAAAGGAAAAGAACCCTGAAACAGTTGTTCTGTGTCGGGCTCAGCTGTTGATTGCTGGCTGTATGGGGTTTGTCTGGGACAGATGCTCGTACGGCCTATAGCCTGCCCTACAGTAAACTGACTACAGCAGAGCCTCTCTGGGCCTCAAATCCTGGTTAATCCCAGCCACCTGGTGTTCACCAGACACAATGCAGATGATCACTGGTCTCAGAGTGCCATCTAGTGGAATCATTGAGGCAACTGCAACATAAATGGTCTGGTATCCCATCCCACTTAATCCAATCAGGAGAGAGAACCCTAGATCTTTATTTTTTTACTTATTTCAATAAATCTTGCCAAGCCAAATTTTCTGGCAGATTATTTTACTTTTATCAATCATCTGGTCATCTGCTGTTTGCAAATGGCTTAGCGTTGTGTAGTTATTAATTCAAGCATCAGCCATTGTCAGGTAATTTAGTAAACCAGCTACACTGGTTGTATTGCGTCACAAAGTATCCATTGGCTGACTGATCCATCAGCCTCAGACTACCCGTCAGAAAACAAGTGTATGACAAATTAAAATTCAGGTGACATCGTCCAGCGAGATGAGGCTTCTGTGGGGTGTAAAGTACTTGAGTAATTGTACTTCATTACAATACTTAAGTACTGTTTTGGGGGATTTGTACTTTACTCGAGTATTATTAGGTTTGTATACTTGTACTTTTACTCAATTACATTTCAGAGAAAAAAACATACTTTACTCCTTACATTTAAAATGCAGACCTACAAAGTATAAATCTTGCCGGTCCAACCATTTAAATTAGTATATTTGTTTCTCTGGCCGAACTAACGTTAACGTTATTAATTTTATCAATCCTGCGGCTGCACTTTATTTAAAAACAGCCAATCAAATCCCCATCAATGGAAAATGTACCCGCCCATACCCATGCTGATTGGTCCTTGTGCAAGACTGGAAAGCGGGGATCTTTGATTAAACACCTGCTATCAGAAGAATAGACAGTCAGAAAAAAAGTTTTAACTTTTTAGTACTTAAGTACATTTAAAAGTAGAAACTTTTACTCTAGTGTTTTTAGTCGGATACTCTTGACTTTTAGAGACTGTACCCATACTTTCACTTAAAAGTATAATTTCTGGGTACTTTTTACACCCCTGCATTAATTACACCTGCTGGCAGAGTGGCACCAGCCCAAAGCGCTGCAGGGGCGCATCCAGTGCCAAACTTAGTTTGAAGGGCATTGGGTAATCGAGGCTTGATTTGAGCCGTCAGTCTCTGTATATGTCCGGCTGTCATCAAGACCCACAGTCCTTTCCCTTGACACCATCCTTTGTCAAGTTGATCTCGCAGACCCAGGAGAGAGATGGGTTTGCAAATACTCCACTGCAGGGCTGCCATAATGTTAGAAGGTTGCATGCTGGTCCTGTCCGGCCTCGTGTTGATCTTTTCTCCTTTCTCGATCCTCCAATCACAATTTGGAAGCGGCATTTGTGATGGGAGGATCAAGAAAAGATGGCAGGGTTTGAATTAGGTCAATTGTCCAATTAGGTGGGAAAGAAAAAACTCTGCTAATGTCAAGAGGGCATACAGGTCCACAGCTCTTCCACCCCTATGACCAAGAACAGCTACAGTAGGCTGCTGCTTGGTCCATGCTGTTCCCACATACAAGCCTGCCAGGGCTGTGAGAAAACGGACACATACAAACTATGGCATTTCTACAAGATGGCTTGGGAAAGGAATCCCAACCTGACCATGACATAAGAGCGAAATGGCCACCGTGTGAATATGGTCAATAGACTGCAACATTTTTGTAAGATGTATAGTGAGGTAGTTGACGGTAGCTCCCATTGCATGAGAGACTGTATCCGTTTTTGTTGTGGACAATACAATTACATTTACACAACAATAACACAAGTCCATTTAGAGCTAGACTAGATCAAGTGTGTTGCAGAGCGAGGTGAAACAGAAGATAAAGGCTGGTAAGAGCTTATTTTACTGACTCCAGACTAGTGTGTCAGAGATGGCATGGTGAACTTTTTCTAATAAGTCTGTTTCTCTAAGCTCCCACCCACTGTGATGCCACACACAGACCCGTGGGACAATGAAGCGGTTTTCTTGATATTATTTATAATCAACGTTTCAACACGTACACAAACAAAGCAGACAGAACAGACCAAATCAAGACATCAGATATGCACAACGAAAAAAAAATTATATATATATATATTAGGGCTGTCAGTTTATCACATTAATTAGATTAATTAATTCCACAGCAAATTCCAGACACATGCCATTTGAAATATGATTATAGAATATAGAATATCGGGCCTAAAATGGTTATGCGATTAAAATGTGATTAATTAGATTAATTAATTACAAATCCTGTAATTAATTAGATTTTTTTTAATCCATTGACAGCATTAATATAATATAATCCCCTCCCCTCAACAGAAAGGGGGGAAAAAGAAAAAACAATATACACCAGTGTAGCTGAGGGGTACAATTCCCTGACTGTATTGTTAGATATGATATTTAATACCACTACCTCATGTACTTTAACTTCTGGCCACCCAGTACAAGATATAAGTATGATGAACACTTTCCCACCTGATGAAACGAACCAACACAAATGGACCAAATCGAATATTTAATACAGCAAAGGGTGTACACAATATTCACTTAATTACATTTATGATTTGAAATGTTAAGTATGCACTTTTATGGCAAATGAGTATTCGTAGGTAAATCAACATTGAATGTCCAATCTCTGGTTGCGCAGGGAGTAAGTATACAACCTGGAATATTTAGGAAACGATAGCGATAGTACTTAAATAATTATAGCTGGATACACTAAGGGGGGGGGGGGTCCCGCTGGTTGTAAGACAGTAGGAGGGGGGGGTTAGAGAAGTCGCTGGCGGTATCCCATCTGGCCGACGGTGTCTTGGGAGAATCCAAAGTCTTAGACCCAGTGCCCACAGAACCTCGGGCCGTAGACGAACACAGCTGGACCCTCTGTGGAACGGTATCTGCCGGTCCACAACGGAGAGACGTGGTGCGACCTCACGTGTAGAGCGCCGCCTCACCTGTAGTCCTCTCCGGGGGGTAATTCCAACACTCGACAGTGTTGGCCTTTATCCATGGAATAATCAAAGCACATAAAGCATAATCCAAGAGCCGTGGAAGGCTCGCCGTCGTCGGGTAGAGTAGTCCAATATACAGGTCCAGTCGCTCTTGACCCGGAGCTCCTCGGATGTAATCACCACTAGGGGTCTGACCAGCCTGGATAAGCGTCCAGATAACGTCAGGAACGATGGGGGTACTGATAACTGTAGAACTCGAACCGAACGATGCACCATACATAAATAGACTATTATTAGCTTAATAGAATACGTCCAACTCGACGGTATGGTGCCAAACTATGACCATTCAACTATTAATCTACACGATATCTCAATGCCTATTCTGGGCCAAGTAGGCCCTACTACACCGCACGTGCTTCGTGGGGAGGCTTTTGCGTCTGTCACTCTGTTGGAGGGTAAAGAACTGGACTAAAAGAAAAGTTCTACTTTACGAGCGTCATATATATATGCGCTATGAACAAATAGTACCACACGTATTTCGCCCGGCATATTACTGCGCGGAACCGGGGGCTGCCTCGACATGTTAGGCGGCACGATTGAACTTGAACCTAGGGGTATGGCAACCTGGCGCCAGGTTCTAGTCCAATGGTAGAATGAAACTATTATGGGCTGTTTAGTAGAAACGGGGATATTCAATGCATATTGTACAAGGAATATACAGGGGATATCAAACGATATACAAATACAATTAAATATATATATATAAATAAATATACATATTCGGTTTAATCTGATCCTTCACAACAGCCGCCCCCTAATTAGTCCCACCTAATTAGCTAAGTAGAGACAGATTAACCGCACTGTCTTCCACTCAAGGTCCGCTGTAAGGTCAGTCAACTCACAAAGTCATAGGGTCATGGTCATCATCGATAGTATCTGGGAGTCGGGGCAGTTCTATGAGCCTCGCCACGGGCCGTGTGTAGGTGCGCCCTTGGACGAGTACTTCAGCTGCTCGGACCTTGCCATCGGCACCGGTGATCACTTTGCTTACGCGGCCAGCCGGCCACATAGCTCTGGGGAGTGACTGGTCAACTATCATGACGACTGTTCCTTCTGTCAAATGGTCTCTCTCTTTTACCCACTTCTGGCGGGTCTGTAGAGACGGTAGGTAGTGAAGTAGGAAGCTGCTCCAAAACTTGTCAGCTAGTACTTGGCTGTACCTCCACATTCTTCGGCCGTTCGCTTCTTCGGGCCTGTACATTGTCTGGGGTAGCGCGGGGTCCAGCCGCACCATTAGGAGTGTGTTGGGGGTGACTGGGTCGACATCTGCTACATCACTGGAGACGTAACCGAGGGGTTTGGAGTTCAATACTCCCTCGATCTCCGTGAGGACTGTCATTAGGACTTCCTCTGCCACAGTCTGGGCTCCGAGTACGGCATACAGGGCTGTCTTTATAGAACGTACTTCTCGTTCCCAGGTTCCACCGAAGTGGGGTGCGTTCGGGGGATTAAACTGGAAGTCAACCTGGGCTGGAGCGAGGTGGGTCTTAAGTTCTGGGCCCATAGCTTGGAAGCTCTCTCTCAGCTCTCTTTCTCCGCCTTTGAAGTTGGTCCCGTGATCAGACAACAATGTAGACGGTTGTCCTTTCCGTGATATGAATCTCCGGAATGCCATAAGGAATGAGTCTGTGCTCATGGTCGGAAGGAGCTCGATATGTATCGCTCTGGTGGTCATGCATTTGAATACAATACCCCACCGCTTCTCGGTGCCTCTTCCTCTTTTTATATACAACGGGCCAAAACAGTCCATGCCTGTGGAGTGGAATGGCTTGTCGCCGATTCGGAGGCGACAGGGGGGTAGGTCAGCCATCCGTGGTATGCTGGGCTGCGCGCGCCACTTACGGCAGTCTAGACAGGTTCGCTGGAAGCGCCGTACTGCTTCTCTCCCTTGTAATATCCAATAACGACGTCTGATCTCCGCGAAGACTCTCTCTGCTCCGGCGTGGTGCACATCCTCGTCGTATTTCTTTATGATCAGCTCTGTGACCTTGTGTCGGCTGTTCAAGACGATCGGGTGCTTAATGTCATCTGGTAGATCGGGGGCTCTCCGCAGGCGACCACCCACTCTGATGAGATTATGTGCGTCACTCTCTGGTGCCAGGTGAATCAGTCTGCTGTCTGATGGGACGGGGTTTCCTCCCTGTAGACAGTCTAGCTCATCGGGGAACGAGTCTCTCTGGGCTCGTTGTAGTAGAAGAAGTTCTGCTTCTTCGTAGTCAGCTGCTGACATGTCAGTGGTGGACTGAATCTCTGGGTGGTGCCGCAGGAATGTCCTTTGTTGCGCACTCTCTAGGGTAATGCAGTCATCTATGTTCGGGTCTGTGGAGGCGACAGTGCTCAGTCCACAGAACATAGGCTTCTTGTTCTCAGCCTCCTCTCTACTTGCTTCCCTCGGGGTGGGCGTAGGCCAATCTCCTTCCTGGAGCTGGAGGAATGCTGGTCCGTCACTGTAGATGTTGTGACGGGTTAGGTCATCCAGGGACATTCCCCGGGTGATGACGTCAGCTGGGTTGTGTTTGGTATCCACATATCTCCAGCTTGCTTCTTCTGTTAGTTCCTGAATCTCGGTGACTCTGACTCCCACGAAGACTTTGTATCTGCATGAATCAGACTTAATCCATGTGAGTACTGTCGTGGAATCTGACCACAAGATTGTTCTATGCACCGGAATGGTGAGTTCACGTTGGATTAACGTGGCTAGATGCGCTCCTGCGAGGGCTGCGCAGAGCTCTAGACGTGGGATAGATTGTTGCTTTAGTGGGGCTATCCTTGAGCGGGCCAGTATGAAAGCAGTGTGTATCTCTCCTCCCATCTCTTGGGCACGCAAATAAGCAACCGATCCGTAGGCTACTTCGGAGGCATCGCTGAAGACGTGTAGCTCAATCTCGCATGTCTCTGGCCTCACTGTGGATGGGAAGTAGCTGCGGCGTATGTTGACACCTGGGAGTGAGCGGAGTTCCGTCTCCCACTCTCTCCATGTTGAGGCAAGGTGTGCGGGTATTGGGTCGTCCCAGCCCTGGTCCTTGTCCCATAGTGCTCGTACAATCATCTTTGCCCTGGTGGTGTAAGGTAGAATACATCCCAGCGGGTCATATTGTCTGGCGAGTGTTCTGTACACACTCCGTCTGGTGGTCGGTATCGCCGCCGACCTTCCTTGCTCTGGAGCCAAGGGTTTGTGTCTATAGTGGAGCGAGTCTGTTTTGAAGCGCCAGACTAATCCTAGTGTCATTTCTTGGGCTTCTCCTGGGATTGTCGCCATCCAGGTCTCGCTGCTGGCAGCCTTGTCTGCGGAGGAGAGGCTGCGCAATACGTGCGGGTCACTGCTGGCCCACTGCCTGAGATCAAAGCCTCCTTTGATTAGGCAGGCGCGTAACTTGATTAGGAGAGCCTCGGCTTCTTCTTGAGTCGAGACGCTTTGTAGACAGTTGTCTACGTAGAAACTGTTCTTCACACTGTGTTGGACCTCTTCATCTGCTGCTGGGTCCTCTGTGACGTGTTTCTGTAGTGCAAATGTAGCACAGCACGGGCTGCATGTGGTTCCGAAGGGGAGTACTTCCCACTGGTAGATGGATGGGTTCTCATCTCCGATCTTCTCTCTCCATAGGAACCGTAGCAGAGGCTTGTCCTCCTCTACTAGTCTCACTTGCAAGAACATCCCTTTGATATCCCCGCTTATAGCCACCTTGTCCTGGCGGAAGCGCAGTAGCACGCCTAGTAGGGAGGGGCCGAGTGTGGGGCCGGGCAAGAGCTCTTTATTCAGATTTTGGGATCCGATCTGGTAGCTGCAGTTAAACACAATGCGATCCTTGCCATTGTGATGGACCTTGTGATGCGGCACGTACCATGATTCGGTCGTCTGATCGGCCTCTTTAATGTCAATCTTTGTTACGTGTCCCGCTGTGATTAGCTTCTCAATCTCAGCTCGGTACACACTCTGTTGAGCGGGGTCTTTGGCTAGGCGCCGCTCTGTGTTCAGTAGATAGCGCTCCGTGGCGTCTTTCTTTGCGTGAAAGGGGGGAATTCCCTCTCTCCTCAGGAGTGGAGTTGCGTATCTCATCACTCCGCCGACTGTGACTCTCTTTGTCCCCTGCTCGAGTAGGTGGATGGCGTAAATGTCTTCTTTAGAGCGAATGTCTTTCTTTTCGTTCTTAAAGGGCATTGTCTCTAGGGTCCATAGCCTCTCGACATACTGCAGGAGAGTGGTGTCTTCTTCTGTCGTTCGGGAGTGGAAGCAGCTAGTGGCTGCGGTTTGGTTGAGAGATTTAGCGAGGGGGCCTTGTAATGTCCATCCTAAGCGGGTCTCGACGGCTGCAGGACAGCCTCGGGGACCGGTATGGACCCGGTCAATCGGGACTATGAGTTCTGCATGGTCGGAGCCTATCAACAGGGTCGGGGTAGCGCCGTTTATGAGCGGGATAGGTAATTGGCGCAGGTGCACATATTTATCCATCAACTTGGTGACAGGGTAGGTGTACTGCGAGAGTCCTATTTCTTGGCTGGTGAAAGCATTTGTGATCTTGTACTGTCGCTCTGGCTGCCCGTTGGCTGCGATAGTGAAGGAGACATTCTCGCCCTTTATCGTCTTCAAATCTCTTCTTATTGTCCGAATCGTCATTTCGTTCTTGCTCCCCCGCAGTCCCAGTTGAGTCGCAGCGGAGGCGAGCAGAAGGGTCTTCTCTGACCCGTCATCAAGGACGGCGTAAGTGTCCATGACTTTATCCTGGTAGCTCAATGTCACACGGACTACCTTTAAGAGCACTTGAGCTCCGTTGCTGCTGGCGGGGTCAATGTACATGACACTTGCCTTGGTGCCGCTCCGTGGTGCAGGTGTAGGCCGTCTTCCGTTACTATCGTGTAGTATATCTAGATGGGCTCCATCGCACCGGCTGCACCTTTTCTTTAGGCGGCATTCGGCTGCCATGTGGGGCCGCGCACATCGATAACAGCGCCGGTTGGACTTTATCCATTGGCTCACTTCTTCTGCACTCATCTTTGTGAATGTGTCACATTGTGACAGCCAGTGTTCTTTCTCACAGTAGGGACACGCTATCTTCCACTTCTCCTTCCTCGAGGGGGTGCTGTGACTCTTACTGCTCGGTACTGACTCTGATTGGTGCATGACAGTCACCGATCTTCTTCCATCATTTATTCTCCTGGGTCCCTCTCTGGAGCTTGGCGTGCTCCGCCCGAAGGTGTCCAGTCGTAAGCTGCTGACCTCTCTCGCCAGGAAGTCGGCCAGATCAAGGAGGGATGGCTCGGGGCCATCGGGATCTCGGTAGTCCCTCTGCCGCCGAAAGCGCTCCTGTCTTGCGGGTGGCAGCTTCTCCAAAATCCTCTCAACGTTAGAGTTGGCGTACAGCTCATGCCTGCCCTTCTCCCGTTGAGCTCCCAGCATCCCCACCAGGGACTGCACTTTGATTGACAGGTCATCTAGTGAGCGATTGTCTGTGGCTGGGGGTAGGCGGTCAATATGCCTTATCTCCTGGATTACGTAATCCCATATACGTCCATATCTTTGATCCAGCGCTGCAAGGGCTGCTGTGTATGGGGTCGAGGAGGTAGCATAGGCTAGCGCTATATTGTGTGCTCGCTGTACTTTCAGGTGCTTCAATAATATTGCATACTTGTGGCGTTCATCAATGACATCCGCCAGCATTGTCTCTAAGCACATCCGGAGCTCCGTGTACTGTGCTCGACTCTCATAGGCGAAGTCTGGGATTGATGGCGTGGCGTTGTATGACGCCGTGGATGGCGAATACATCGGCGAGCGTTGGGGGAGAGACCTCCTGGGCGAGTCCCCTCTTGCGCCTCGCTGTGGGCCGGTACTGGCAGGGTACCATGGCCCGCTGGTCCAGGTACTGTTCCTCGGGGCTGGTCGTGCGTCGTGCTCACCCGTTAATACAGTCGGGGGTCTGTAGCGTAGTCTGTATGGGACCTCCTGGTCCGGTGGAGTACTGTGCTGTCGTCGGGCTTGGTTCTCCTCTTCTCCCTCTTCTTCTTCTATCAAATCTTCCAGATCTTGTAATCGTTTATTTAGCTTCTCCGCAGTGTAGGCCGCTCCTTCCTTGTAGCTGGGTCTCGCTTGGACCGGTATGGGAAGGGGGTCTGCGGGGGGTCTAGACTCGGTCTGTTGGTCAAGTTCAGGGTCGCTTGCTCGTTGCGGTGACGCTGCTCTTGACTGCTGTCTCGACGAGTTCCTTGAGCCCCTGGCGGAGGGAGAGGGAGTTGTCCTTTTGATCAGCTGCTCTATTAGTTGCGCTTGTAGTCTGTCGCGCTCTGCGTCTCTTTGGGCACCGGCAGCGGTGCGCTGGGCGTCGGCGCGGTCTCTTGCCATATTCTCTTCCATCTGGAAGCGTCTCATCTCTAGACTTGTGCGCTGTTCTTCGCTCCGTTGCTGTGCTTGGAGGTGTTCGCGCTCGCTGGTCGCCTGGGCTTGGAGACGTTCGCGCTCGCTAAGTGTCTGTGCTTGGAGCCGATCGCGTTCGGTAGAGGCTGTCAGGCTGACGAGGAACGCCTGTTGTAGTATCCTCTCCGCTTCGCTGGGGGAAGGCGGTAGTGGAGGTGAGCCGCTCCTGCGTGAACCGCTCCTGGGGGTACTCGTTGGGGAGTCCTGGAGCTCTAGTTCCTCGGCGCTCTCCTCTTCTTCTTCCGTGCAGAGTTCTCTCTCTGTAGGGTTGTCTTCCTCCCGGGGCGTGTCGGGGACTACTTCTTTAGTAGTGGCGGGGGGTAAAGGCATGTCAATTCCCTCCTGGTCTCCACCGTGGGCTTGGTCAGTTACATTAGGACCTACTAGGGCCTCTGTGGTCGGGGAAACCTGGTCGTTAAGGTCAGACATAATTTTACTTTCTACTTTTACTACGTTTACCGTTTGTCGAAGGCTAGGTAGTTGACTGACAGTGTAAGCCTCTAAGTACTGAGGTGTCTGTCGTCTGCGCCGCGGGCGTTCTAGGTTAGGAGGATCGTTTCGTGGAGTGTTCATCATAGGCCATTTCGATATTAATAACACTATATTAATATTACACTAGTTACCATCCGGCTCGAAGGACCAATTGTAGCTGAAGGGTACAATTCCCTGACTGTATTGTTAGATATGATATTTAATACCACTACCTCATGTACTTTAACTTCTGGCCACCCATTACAAGATATAAGTATGATGAACACTTTCCCACCTGATGAAACGAACCAACACAAATGGACCAAATCGAATATTTAATACAGCAAAGGGTGTACACAATATTCACTTAATTACATTTATGATTTGAAATGTTAAGTATGCACTTTTATGGCAAATGAGTATTCGTAGGTAAATCAACATTGAATGTCCAATCTCTGGTTGCGCAGGGAGTAAGTATACAACCTGGAATATTTAGGAAACGATAGCGATAGTACTTAAATAATTATAGCTGGATACACTAAGGGGGGGGGGGGGTCCCGCTGGTTGTAAGACAGTAGGAGGGGGGGGTTAGAGAAGTCGCTGGCGGTATCCCATCTGGCCGACGGTGTCTTGGGAGAATCCAAAGTCTTAGACCCAGTGCCCACAGAACCTCGGGCCGTAGACGAACACAGCTGGACCCTCTGTGGAACGGTATCTGCCGGTCCACAACGGAGAGACGTGGTGCGACCTCACGTGTAGAGCGCCGCCTCACCTGTAGTCCTCTCCGGGGGGTAATTCCAACACTCGACAGTGTTGGCCTTTATCCATGGAATAATCAAAGCACATAAAGCATAATCCAAGAGCCGTGGAAGGCTCGCCGTCGTCGGGTAGAGTAGTCCAATATACAGGTCCAGTCGCTCTTGACCCGGAGCTCCTCGGATGTAATCACCACTAGGGGTCTGACCAGCCTGGATAAGCGTCCAGATAACGTCAGGAACGATGGGGGTACTGATAACTGTAGAACTCGAACCGAACGATGCACCATACATAAATAGACTATTATTAGCTTAATAGAATACGTCCAACTCGACGGTATGGTGCCAAACTATGACCATTCAACTATTAATCTACACGATATCTCAATGCCTATTCTGGGCCAAGTAGGCCCTACTACACCGCATGTGCTTCGTGGGGAGGCTTTTGCGTCTGTCACTCTGTTGGAGGGTAAAGAACTGGACTAAAAGAAAAGTTCTACTTTACGAGCGTCATATATATGCGCTATGAACAAATAGTACCACACGTATTTCGCCCGGCATATTACTGCGCGGAACCGGGGGCTGCCTCGACATGTTAGGCGGCACGATTGAACTTGAACCTAGGGGTATGGCAACCTGGCGCCAGGTTCTAGTCCAATGGTAGAATGAAACTATTATGGGCTGTTTAGTAGAAACGGGGATATTCAATGCATATTGTACAAGGAATATACAGGGGATATCAAACGATATACAAATACAATTAAATATATATATATAAATAAATATACATATTCGGTTTAATCTGATCCTTCACAACAACCAGTGTTATAGGCGGCACGGTGGTGTAGTGGTTAACACTGTCGCCTCACAGCAAGAAGGTCCAGGGTTCGATTCCCGCTTGGGGACCAGGTTTCCATGATGCCAGTTACCCAGGTGGGGTATCTCCCAGGCCTTTCTGTGTGGAGTTTGCATGTTCTTCCCGTGCTCGCAAGGGTTCCCCCCCCCCCCATAAGATAAACCCAATGGAAAAACATGCACAACAACAATAGATCGCTAACGCTGTGGCGTCCTTGACGAAGACGGACAGGAGCACTTGGATTGGTCCCCTGGCGCGGCTCACGTTGACGCCTGTCTGCTCCCGGCTGCCCTTGGGGGGGAAGGAAGACGGGATGGGTTAATCGCAGATACGAATCGCATTCATGCATCGCATGCGTGCCGAATGATGACCTCTGAGCAGGTCCTAAATTATTATTATTATTATTATTATTATTATTATTATTATTATTATTATTATTATTATTATTATTATTATTATTATTATTATTATTATTATTATTATTATTATTATTATTATTATTATTATTATTATTATTATTATTATTATTATTAAAATATATCTATAGTAGACGTAAACTCTTTTTACATGGCTTTGTGTAAGAGACAGCTTCACAGTCCACATAGTCCAATCCCTGTACAAAGTACCATCAGGCCATCAAGAGTCCCTTCAGATGATGCCTTAATTCAGAGCAAGGAGCCGAGGGAAGAAACACCACAGAACAAACACACAGCAAAAACAGTCAAAAACAGTGCTCTATAAGTTCACATTGTCCTAGACATCCACAGTATGCACTATACATTGTAGTGCTTGTTCACAGAACAAGAACCCAGCCCTTCAAACAAGGAAGGTAAGTCCGTCTTGGTATAGGGGATTTCAAACCCAATTATCAGCACCTACGAGTTGAAGTGTTGGCTGTTCACAGCATGAAACAGCATATTTGAGTTTTCTGAGTGATATTTGGACATTAACACTTCAAATGATTGACCCTCCACTGGGTTACATAAACAGGGCCACATGCACCAAGGTCCCAGCAACAGTCTATCAGATCGCCCAGTTATCTGTTAGTTTTGAGATAGATAATCAAGAAAAGGTTGCCAAATATCTTTAAATTTGCTGGGCTGCCCTGTGTTCTCATAGCGTATTCTCTCCATGTGTAGCATATTAATGAGTTATGTCAACCAGGTTTGGAAAAGTGGTACTGTTTCTTTGTCCCACACCATTAAAATGCATTTCTTTGCGATTACCATGCCATACTGTGTAGTCTGTATCTCAGCGTAATTGAGTGTTGTCATATTATGTGCCCAGCCAAAAATAGCCACTATTGGGTCTGGGATGGGTGTATATGTTTGAGTAACATTGGAACACCTCACTCCAGAACCTATGGAGCTTCGGGCAAAACCAAAAGAGGTGACCAAGTGAGCCCTCAGCAGATTTACATCTGGTACAGAGTGGTGCGACTGAGGGGGGTAAATCGAGTGCAATCTTGTACAAGAATAATGAAGTCTATGTATCACCTTAAATTGAATTAACTGATGTATGGAATTAATAGAACAAGAGTGGATACTGCGGAGGGACTCATCCCAGGTGCCTATTGGAATGTGAATGTCCAACTGAATATCTCTCTCCCAAGACTCCCTCAAGCATTGTGTAGATGGAATATAGTGTTCTGTAAATGAGTCTACAAACTTGGATATCAGGCCTTTGGTATTGGGCTCTGTAGTCATGAGGGAATATATCACAGCAATCGGTGTATACGTTTCAAAATTTGGAACATTTAAACGAACATAGTTCCTAATTTGTAAATATCGAAATAAATGAGGGGGGGGGGCTCATATTTATGCTGGAGTTGGGAAAATTAGGCAAAATGACCATCTATGTAAATGTTTTCTATAGAGGCTATTCCTTTTAACCTTCCATTTGAAAAAAATTTGGTCTGATTGTGAAGGGGGGAAAGCATGGTTATGACAGATGGGCGTACAGACCGACGTCTCTGGTCATTTAAAAACTTTTCTGATCTGATACCATATTTTCAACAAGTTCTTTATCATAAAGTTGTCTCTTATAGCGGCCCCAAGGAACCTTTTTGTTGCAAAGAGAAGTGCTGGGAGAGAGATACTACTAGCATTCTGTTCTATGGCCAGCCATGCAGGGGTGGTAGTGGTGGTCTCACCAGGGTATGACTCCTGCCAGTAGACCAGAGCTCTTGCATTGGCTGCCCAGTAGTAGTGTTGAAACATGGGTAAGGCAAGGCCTCCCATATTTGTAGGCTTGCACAGGTGATTTTTTTCTTTTTTTTCTTTTTTTTAAATACGGTGTGTTTTGTATCCCCAAATGAAAGGCATAATAATAGTGTCAAGGGTCTTAAAAATGCTCTTGTTATTAAACGAATTGGCAGGTTCTGGAACAGATATAAAAAACCTGGGTAAAGTAACCATTTTTATTGCATTAATATGGCCTATCATAGACAATGGGAGAATTTTCCATTTCTCTACATTACATTTCAATTTCTCTAACTGTTATGGTTTGACACCGACCCCAAACGCACGACACAAGAGAGTAGGAATTCAGAGTTGCCAAAAACAAGGGCTTGTTTATTGAGACTAATTAATGAGCACAGAAGGCAAGTCAAACAAGACAGGTACACAAGCAAGGGGGAAAATGTTCTGCCGCTCTGCAGCTTCTCCCGTGGTGGTAGTAGGGGGTAGCAGATGCTGACGTCTGAGCCGCTCTGCAGACTTCTCTCGGCAGAATCTCCGAAGTGTTGCGGGACCGAGAGAGAGAGAGAGGGAGCGAGTCAACAAGGGTGCAGGTGGAACGAGCAGGAGAACAGGAGAGGTGACATGTACCCAAATACAAAAGTTATCCAAGTGAACTAATCTTCGTGTAAATACACACAGTGAGCAAAGTTCCAAAACACAATCCCAAGTGAATATCTTCGTGTAAATACACACAGTGAGCACTGTTCCAAAACACAATCCCAAGTGAATATCTTCGGTGCAAAAAATAGACACTGAGAGTGAAGTCCAAAAAACAATCCAATGTGAATAATATCTTCGGTGTGAACAACACACAGTGGGAGATGTAAAGTCCCAAAAATATTATCCCAGTGAGAACAACAAAAAGGCGATCGCTGGGTGAGTGACTGTCTGATAAAAAAGGTGGTAATCTTCAGTGTTATAGAAACACACGAAAACAAAATTTGATCAAGACAGTCAGTAAAAAACTCATCCAGACGTAGTGCGTAATGAGTGCTGGAACAGCAGCGGAGCGAGCGCGTCGCCACGGGGAAAAGGTGTCCAAGAGGAAGGCTTCTTGGAATCTCCTGGAGGTAAAGCACAGAGAACAACAGCAGCAGCAGCAGGAACGGAGAATGCAAACAGAAGAATATCAAAACGATCCAACAAACTTGAGTGGGGAAACGGGGTATAAATAATACGGGATTGATTGATTGACAAGCAGTGACAGCTGGGGAATGTGATTGAAAAGCGTGTGGACGGGAGAGAACCAATCAACGACGTCTCTGGGAAGAAGCGTGTGAATAGGGGAATGAAATGATTAACAGAAAACTTAAAGGGACAGAGCGAGTGGGAGAGCAGCGGACCAATCATCACAGTACTTCAAGAAGCCCGTGGTGGGGAAAGAGCCAAACCTTACAGTACCCCCCCCTCCACGGGAGCCACCCGGCGACCCACACGGCCCCGGCCTGCCCGGACGGGACCCAAGGAAGCCGGCGATCAGGGGCACTGGAGAGGGGGACAAAGACAGAGGCCCGGAGAGGGGGACCGGAGACGTGGACAGAGGACCGGCGAGGGAGGCCGGAGACGGGAACTGGGACCCGACAGTGGAGGCCGGGCACAGGGACAGAGAACCGGCGAGGAGGGCCGGAGACGGGGACTGGGGCCCGACAGCGGAGGCCGGGCACGGGGACAGAGGACCGGCGAGGGAGGCCGGAGACGGGGACTGGGACCCGGTGAGGGGGCTGGACGGCACCTGAAGACACCGGGCACGACAGGAGGGGCTCCACCCCTTGATGGCACCGGAGGACCAGGCGATGTGGGGCTCGTGCAGCGCGAGCCAGGGCCTGCCCAGGACCACAGGGACAAGAGGAGAGCTGGTGACAAAAAACTGGAGCCTCTCAACGTGGTCACCAGCAACGGTGAGAAGGACTGGACAGGTGCGTTGAGTGACGTCAGCCAGGCGGCGATGATCCATTGCGAAGACCTCCAAGGGCCTCTCGAGGTCCTCAAGTGGAATGTTGGCCCGGGTGGCAAACCCAACGTCCATGAAACTCCCCTCAGCACCAGAGTCCATGAGTGCACCCACCGTCGCCCGCTGGTCCGCCCAGGCTAGGGTGACGTCCGCCAGACGGTTGGGTGGTGCACGGGTGGGGGAACAGGAAAGACGGCTCACCAGGATCTCCCGGGGTCTTGGCGAGCCTGGTCCTCTTGGCCGGGCACGGCAATTGGAGACACGGTGTCCACCCCGGCCACAGTAGAGGCAACGGCCGGAGAAGAGCCTGGACTCCCGTTCGGCCGGGCTAAGGCGGTTGCGTCCCAGCTGCATGGGTTCCTCCTCGGTCACGGCTCGGGAGGGAACAAACCCACCAGTCACGGAGGGGGCAGGGCGGTCAGCACTGTAGAGGCGGCCGCCGGGAAAGGGAGCCCCTGAGCGGCGGTCGATGGCACAGTCGTAAGGCCGGCGAGGCGGAAAGACCTGAGCCCTGGACTCACTGAAAACCTCCTCGAGGTTGTGGTACTCGGGGGGTACGTCTGGGGTACAGAAAACCTCCTCGAGGTCGTGGTCCTCGGGGGGTACGTCTGGGGTACAGAAAACCTCCTCGAGGTTGTGGTCCTCGGGGGCCACCAGAATCGACGAGCCAGGAAGGAGAACGTGCGATGAACGCCCGGGTGGCAGGCGAACCGGCTGGTATGGCCCCACTGGAGGACCCGGGACCGGACTGAGTTGGGGACAAAGAGATGATTAACCGGTACATTGCCTGGAGCGCGATGGAAGCGTAGGGCACGCCTTACCACCCCCTCGATGCCCAAGGTGACTACTCTCTCTGTGTCGGCTGGGGTCGTCATATTGGTTGGATCGTAATGTTATGGTTTGACACCGACCCCAAACGCACGACACAAGAGAGTAGGAATTCAGAGTTGCCAAAAACAAGGGCTTGTTTATTGAGACTAATTAATGAGCACAGAAGGCAAGTCAAACAAGACAGGTACACAAGCAAGGGGGAAAATGTTCTGCTGCTCTGCAGCTTCTCCCGTGGTGGTAGTAGGGTGTAGCAGATGCTGACGTCTGAGCCGCTCTGCAGACTTCTCTCGGCAGAATCTCCGAAGTGTTGCGGGACCGAGAGAGAGAGAGAGGGAGCGAGTCAACAAGGGTGCAGGTGGAACGAGCAGGAGAACAGGAGAGGTGACATGTACCCAAATACAAAAGTTATCCAAGTGAACTAATCTTCGTGTAAATACACACAGTGAGCAAAGTTCCAAAACACAATCCCAAGTGAATATCTTCGTGTAAATACACACAGTGAGCACTGTTCCAAAACACAATCCCAAGTGAATATCTTCGGTGCAAAAAATAGACACTGAGAGTGAAGTCCAAAAAACAATCCAATGTGAATAATATCTTCGGTGTGAACAACACACAGTGGGAGATGTAAAGTCCCAAAAATATTATCCCAGTGAGAACAACAAAAAGGCGATCGCTGGGTGAGTGACTGTCTGATAAAAAAGGTGGTAATCTTCAGTGTTATAGAAACACACGAAAACGGAATTTGATCAAGACAGTCAGTAAAAAACTCACCCAGACGTAGTGCGTAATGAGTGCTGGAACAGCAGCGGAGCGAGCGCGTCGCCACGGGGAAAAGGTGTCCAAGAGGAAGGCTTCTTGGAATCTCCTGGAGGTAAAGCACAGAGAACAACAGCAGCAGCAGCAGGAACGGAGAATGCAAACAGAAGAATATCAAAACGATCCAACAAACTTGAGTGGGGAAACGGGGTATAAATAATACGGGATTGATTGATTGACA
The DNA here is from genome assembly GCF_963971535.1 of Notolepis coatsorum. NCBI lineage: Eukaryota > Metazoa > Chordata > Actinopteri > Aulopiformes > Paralepididae > Notolepis > Notolepis coatsorum. The sequence goes on along the minus strand of NC_140172.1, from coordinate 47,469,903 downwards.
AGCAGTGACAGCTGGGGAATGTGATTGAAAAGCGTGTGGACGGGAGAGAACCAATCAACGACGTCTCTGGGAAGAAGCGTGTGAATAGGGGAATGAAATGATTAACAGAAAACTTAAAGGGACAGAGCGAGTGGGAGAGCAGCGGACCAATCATCACAGTACTTCAAGAAGCCTGTGGTGGGGAAAGAGCCAAACCTTACACTAACATTGGTTCATAGTTTAATTTATACAGGAGTTTGTGATTCCTAGGAATAACAACTCCAAGATAGTACATTTTATCTGTAATTCTAAAGGGCAGGTTCTGGAGGAATCCTGAATTCAGGCCGTCAGTAAGTGGCATAAATTCACTCTTTTGCCAGTTTATAGTGTATCCAGAGAGTCTGCCAAATCGTTCAACAAGGTCTAATAAAGGCGGTAGAGATTCTTCTGGGCGTGACTGACAGGTAAACAATCACATCATCTGCATATAAAGAAATGTAGTGCTTAATTCCACCTAGTTTCACAGGTGTAATGGATTGCAATGGCAAAGAGTAAGCCTTGGCGTGTACTACAGTGAAGGGAAAAGGGTGGTGATTTATTGCGGTTAGTCAGGACTGATGCGGTGGGGTGGGAATATAGCATTGCAACCCATGAAACAAAGTCCCTGCCAAAACCAAACTCCTCTATCACAGACTGAATATAGTTCCACTCAACTTGGTCAAAAGCTTTTTGTGTGTCGAGGGCCAAAATATCTGTGTTTATATATATATTTTTTGTTATATTTGCCATATGTGATGTTCAGTAGTCGCAGAACATTGAAAAAAGAAAACCTCCCGGGAATAAAGCCGGTTTGATCAAGATGAATTATGGCCGTTATACATTTATTGAGCCTGTTAGCTAGAATTTTGGTGAACACCTTTAAGTCGTTCCCAAGGAGGGCAATAGGGCGGTACGAGGAGGGGTCAGTTTCCTCTTTGCCTTTTTTCTAAATTAAAGATATGTTAGCTGTGTAGAGGGAATCAGGTAGGCTTGCAATTTGCATGGAATGTTTAAACATACGCAACATTAAGGGAGCAACATCTGCAACATATTCTTTATAGAATTCTATAGAAAAACCATCAGGGCCGGCAGCTTTACCATTAGGGAAGCCTTTGATTGCTGTAAACACTTCCTGCAATGATACATATTTCTGCATTCAGTGTATTACGTGCGGTTTCGCTCAGTTTTGGAAGTGGTAGAGAGCGAAGGAAACTGCTAATGTCTGATTGGCTGGCAGTGCTCTGTGAGGTGTAGAGCTTCTCATAAAATTCTTTAAAACATTTGTTATATATCGCATAGCTCTGCTCTGCGTCATACTGGAATACTTCCATATCAGCCTAAGCACTGAATAAATCTTCACATGCACCGTTACATACCATCATCTGTCTGGCCACACCCCCATCCGCTCCCTACATAAGCAGGGGTGTGGCCATACCATCAGCTCCTTCAGTTTTCACCACGTCAAGTGCCTGCAATGTACCACTTTGAAGATTGTTGGATTTTTGAAGAAGAGAATAGGAGATGCTACGTTGACATTATATCTTTGTTTTCTCTCTCACTATTTTCGAGGAAATACAGCGATAATGTCTTCGCCACTGGGGTGTCTAGAAGAGGATGATCATTCTGACCTCCACCGGCATTTTTCGTATTAGGGGCTTGCGTCGCTGGCCTAATACCCACCTGCAGTCCTACAAGCTGCAGCTGGACAGGTATTACCTCCGCTTCTACAGCTGGACTGTGCAGGAGAGGCGACGGCTGTTGTGAGAGCTAGCTACCTCTCTGGGTGAGTGATGGTTTTGATACGCGGGCGCCAGTTGTGTTGCTATGAGGGGATTAGCTACACAATTTACGAAAGCCGGCCCCAGACTGGTACCCTTTTTTCTGCCTCTTAGACGGCGGAGAGAGGGTCCTGGTTTGACGCCTTGTTAGGATCTGCTCTTTGGCCTCATGAACTCCCAGAACATAGGCAATCCTCTGACGCCCCCTGGCAGAATTCTGGGGTTAATGACTTTCTTGCACCTGTACCTGGTATTTGCTACCACTAATGCACTGCCTATGTTCTTGCTCCCTGTGTGTATTCATATTCATGTTCCTGTCTAGTCCTAGTCTTCCCCGTGTTGTTATGTTACATGTTTATTCCTGCCTGTTAGTTCAGTGTCTAGTCTCTTCCCTTGTATTCATGTGTCAGCCCCCAGCTGTTCCTTGTTGTCTAATTAGTACCTGTATATATTCTCCCCGCCCCTGTCTTCCAGGGTCGCGTCATTGTTTGTAATTAGGTTACCCCGTCAGTACCTTCCCGTGCTGTTCGTCCTCTCTTGTCTATTCCTATCTTATCATATTCATCGTTGTTATTATTATCAACGTTGTGGTTGTGTTTCCACACAGCACCCTTCCGTGCTGTGCTCTCCACGTTTGTTATCGTGTAAACCGCCAGCTTATGCTGAAGTACTATTCTCGTTTTTGTTTGTAGTTAAAGCCTTGTGATCAACAAGTAAAGCCTTTTGTCAACTACATCCCGGTTTGTCCTGCCTGTCTCTCTTCCTCGTCCTGCGATTGAATCCTACACTCTCCTGAACTCTGAATCCTCACACGCCCACGGTAGTCGAACTAGTGGGACTGTGACCAAGATCTGCGGTTAAAACCCCCGGATCTTTGGACGAACAGATTTCTCTCTGTCACGTGCATGGCCCCATCTTTCAAAATGAAAGTTACCCTAGCACGAGTAAAGTGGGTTTGGTGTTTCGTTATCGGAATTTCTCCACGCCCAAATCGGCTGCAGCCCATGGGGAATTGTGCCGACACCGCTGTATATCTGCACCATTCTGAAAACTGTGTTAACTTCTTTTTCTCTTCTCTCTTAGGATGAGGAGGGGGACAGATGGCGGCTGTCTGAAGTGTTGGCCTTATTGTGTTCTCTCGTTGTGCAGTTCGGTGATAGCTGCTTAGCTTTGCGTTCTAGCTGGGTGAGCTACCTGTTAGCCAGTTAGCTGTTAGCTGCACGCTAGCTCTGTACACTCACTAGGCTAGGAACGTTAGCTTGATGCTACCAGTTGGCCTGGAGTTGGCTGTTAGCTGTTAGAGTTGAACATTAGCCGTGAGAATAGCAGGCCATAACACTCTGACTACGACGTCATCTTTGACAGAGGATGTAGTCGACCCTGCACTATGATCGGCTGTTGGAGGGGGGCGTTTCGCCGGAGCCTTGCTCCGGCATTGAAGAGCTTCTTTGCCCCGCCAGCGAAGGCCTTCGTCAACATAAGGAGGCCAGCCTGTTGCGGTCCTCTCAGCCTGCGTTCATTGGTGCAGGTAAGGGTCCGTTGGACACTTAACGCGTCTTTCTTCCTTTCCCTTCTGAATGTTTTGTAATAACGATGTTTTTTTCCAAAACGTATGTTGCTTCACTACATTGGGGATGCGACATGTGTTGTGTGTGAATTGTCTTGTCGCTGGTATAGCTTTATCTCTACCTAGAAAATCTTCGTTGTTTTTTACGTGAGTAAAAATGAACTGGTTTGGTTGTGATGAGAAATTGTGTGTTCATATAACGTTAGACAACGTAGTTGAGCTCACAACTAGCTGGGTTAATAACCCTGCAAAGCTATGCTTAGTGACATGTGATCGAGGGGTGAGTCCTTCTCTCAGCCTGTGATGACAATAAACAGGTGGCGTGTTCACATATTAATAGGACGTATCAGGGGTGAGGGGTCATGAGGGGGTGAACTGCTAAAACCTTCCTCCCCTTTTTCTGATTGGTCAGGGGGTTAAAACCCCCTGTCCTTCGGGCTTCCTGTCACGTTGCTGGATCAGCGCGTCACAGGGTAGGGGGGGGGGGGGTTCCTTTTCCCATGCCATATTGGGCGGTGGACCACGGAAATTCCCCCGCCATAGAGTACGTCACTGGGCGTGTTTCTATTGGTAAGACTTCCGTGGGTTATTCAGGCTCCATGTTGTGGACCTCTGTTACAGGGAGTTTCAGAGCCTCCTCCTCAGGGAGTTTCAGAGCCTCCTGTGAGTTCAGACCCTCCCTCCCAGTGAGGGAGCCTCCTCAGAGTTTCAGAGCCTCCTCCTCTGAGAGTCCTAGTCCAATTGTTACATAGCTCAATGTTGCAATATGTCTTTTCAATCTATTGCTCACGTGGGAAGTCTCTCTGGGGGTTCCCCGTCACCTCCTTTATGGAGCAGGTTGACAGGGTATTGTTTAGGGAGTTCCCTGACTCCTCGCTGGTAATGGTCTGTTGAGTCATGGGTTTCCCCCCATCATAGGGTACGTCGCTCCCCGTCCCCTCTTTTATGGAGCATGGTTGACGGGGTGTTGTTTTCCCTCAGCCGCGTCGTATGGGACCATGTCCGTATTTTTTTCTGTGAAAAAAGTGGCTTCTTGTCGTTCTCCCAGGCGGCTTGGAGGAACGGTATTTGGTTTCTTGTTAGAATGTCCATTGATATGTTTTGGGTCTCGATGTGTACATAGTGCTGGCCCTGGGTGCTTCTGATAGGAACCACGCATGGGCTTGCGCGCCTTGGTTGCTCATCATTGAAACAGCGTTTTTATGGGGCAACTGGGATGGAGTTTGTCTCTTCCGAGCGCCAGTGTACTAGGCTTGTCTCGACGAATTCTCGTTCATATCTGGGGGATATTAACGGAATAGATCAAAGCATAGGTAGAGGGGTCTCACGCCCTTGGGGTGGGCCACCGAGCGCGGTACGAAAGGGACCGTCTGGGTGGCACCCTCTATAATGTTTTGGATCGACATGCGTACCTACCCCCCTCCTAGGGTTGGGGATGGCGGCGTGATTAGGGCACGGGACTGATTCTGGTCACGCCTGTCCAGGTCAGTTAACCCGTTGTCCGCCGGGGCGCAGATCTGCTGTTCAGGTACCCTGAGGGACTTGTGCTTTTTTTCGGGGGGGAAAATGCCGGGTCGGCCCGGGTGTTGCAGGGTTTGACGTTATGGAGATGTTCGTGGTTGTGTTACTACGTGTTACCCCTCACTGTTGCTTGGTCCATGTTGTGTTGTACCTTGCGCTGCGCTAAGGGAGCCTGGTCCTTCTCCATTATTTTTCGCCCCTCTCTTCTCCTGCTTAGGCAGGGCTGGGAGGGGGCTGTTGAGGTGATTCTTATAGAACTCCTCTGGCATCCCTGTGTACGTCCCGGTCCGCTGGGCCCGGGTTCAAAATTGTTTTCGTCGACCTGTTGGCCTGGGTTAACCCCTTTTTGAAAACTGAAAAACTTGTACTGCGGTATAGCCAGTGTATACCCGCAGTTGTGTTTTGGATTTTTTTTCTTGAGGGGTTATAGGAACAACCACCTCATGTTAGAACCAAGGGGGTGGTTGGTTCCCTGGTGTGTTGGTAGCGGAGTCAAATCTCGGGGTAGGCCGGGTTTGGCCCTGTCTACCTGTGAGTGTGCCCCCGCACTTTTCATGACGTCTGCCAATCATGTCAGCCTTCTCTGCCTCGGCCCCTCTAGACTAGAGAGTCGAGGGGTTTTTGTGGAGGATGTGACATGGTGCACAACAATGCCAGCATACGCCCCTTCCGCCGGGGTGCTGTTTCAGCAGACCCCTTTGGCGCCTGTCTAGTCCGCAGTGCTCCAGGCTCAGGTCGAGTGGCCTGTTGCCTGGATTGAGGGATCGACCTCTTTTGGGGTCGTCTCCCCGGTGCGCTGCCTGCTCCCGCTGTGGGTGTAGCCTCTTGAGTGCTTCGAGCTTACAGCCATACCAACCTGAACATGCCCGATCTCGTTCGATTTCGGAAGCTGTGTAGGTTCAGGCCTGGTTTGTACTTGGATGGGTGACTGGGTATACCTGGTTCAGTGAGCTAGGCGGCGTGCTATAGGGGGGAAGGGCCTGCTCTTGGATGGGCCTGTATACGCTGGCGATGTGGGGGGCGGTGTCACTAGTGACCGCCTGGTGAGGTCTCGATGCTGTGGCATCATTGGCCTCTCCAGGCCCCCTTTTTCCGGGGGGTCCAGGGCTTTTGCTCTTGGCCCCGTGATCTTAGGGGTGGTAACGGGAGTTTGTTCCTTTCCGTTCGTTCCCTAGTGGCATGCGGGTTGCGCGTTTGTGTAGTCGTGGGTACGCCCCACGGTCTGCTCACCCTGTGCGTTGAGTTGCTGAAGTCTCCTCTTCGCGCAGTCGGATCCGACACCCTCCCGTCCTCCGCTAGGGGGGTCCGGGGGCTCTGTTCCTCCCCGGTTCTGATGGTCGTGGGGGGCCTCAGCGTGTGCATTTGTCGAGCTCTCGCTCTGCTTAGCTCCTGTATTCCAGTATGACGCAGAGCAGAGCTATGCGATATATAACGTATGGTTATGTATATAACCATAGTTATATGAGCATAGTGACGCTCTGCGTCGGACTCGCTGCGGACCCCGTGGTCTTGCCTTTGTGGTGAAAGACTTGGGAAGGAGCTGATGGTATGGCCACACCCCTGCTTATGTAGGGAGCGGATGGGGGTGTGGCCAGACAGATGATGGTATGTAAAGGTGCATGTGAAGATTTATTCAGTGCTTAGGCTGATATGGAAGTATTCCAGTATGACGCAGAGCGTCACTATGCTCATATAACTATGGTTATATACAAACCGTACGTTAATTTCCTCTGGGCTGGTAATGAGGGACCCAGAGCTTGATTGTATCTTATGAATAGCTCTATTGGCCTGGGTACCTCTCAGCTGACGTGCCAATAATGAGCTTGGTGTATCTGCTAACTAAAATTGTTTGTGCTTTAATTTGAATAACATTACAATTATGAAGCGGTTTTAAGGTAAGGATCCATAGGTGGCATTAGTGTTACAGATCCATAGGTGGCATTAGGGTTATTACAGATCCATAGGTGGCATTAGGGTTACGGCTCAGCATTGTGAGTACTGGTTGGGCTGCATGTCTGGACTGGCACAGCATATTTAGTTACAATTTTATTATCTCTGGTAAAGAAATACCAAGTGATTATGAAAGGGTTTCTCTTTGAACATTTGATAGGTTTTATCGGTCTACTCCTAATACATTTGTGTGGCCTGTATGTGTGCGCACATGCATGTGTGTGTGGCGTGCATGCATTGGTTTTCCTGTTTGTAGGTGTAATTTGTACTCTCTTTATTCATGCGTACACAGGACGGTACGTGTACTGTTTGTTAAAGTGGCCCCAGAGTGAGAGAAGAAGGGTTTCCCTGCTCTGCAGCACAGAGGGCTATAGGACGAATGTTGACAGAATGCCTAAAAAGAACAGAGCAGCTGCCGCGCAGGGATGTCTGTGCCGTCAAGGTCAAGGACGGGTGCTGCTCAGCGTCCATTCTGCATCTGCTTCCAGAGTGTTTCAGCTATAAGACTCTAGACAGGATGGGGGGGGGGGGTGACTGTAGTCCAATGGATGTGTGACGGTAGCCTAATGGAGAGAGACACACACACGTGCACACAAATGCATGCTCCACCAGACACTATCAACAACCAAAAAGCAGAGTTAAGGCTGGGATGGAGAAAATAGCAAGCGGCTGTGTCTCTATTAGTGGAGAGTGTGTGTGTGTGTGTGTGTGTGTGTGTGTGTGTGTGTGTGTGTGTGTGTGTGTGTGTGTGTGTGTGTGTGTGTGTGTGTGTGTGTGTGTGTGTGCATACGCTGGTGTGTGCACATGCTTGTGTCTGCATCATCAGCATCTATAATTAAAGGCCTAGATGAGTCGTGCTACGCTCTGCCTTTCAATGTCAATATGACTCCTGCTCAATGACCAATCAGAGGTATTACCTCACCAGCAGCCCGCCTCTGAACCAATCGCGTGAGCCTTGATTCCCTCTGCCCCGTCATGTGAGGGTCAGCACTTCACTGGGCTTTCAGAGGCTCAGGCACGGTTGTTTCCATTGGTGAGGTGTGTGTCTGCACATTATCATTTTCATAACGAATTCACAATTCACAGTTCTGATAGCAGTGGTCTTTGCTTTTCAACAAAGAGGCTTCTAGTTCTAAACTGTCCTTTTCCACGAGATGTTGCCTGCCATGTCCCTTGTCCTCCAGTGGGTGTCACTATTGTCAAGAAAAAAGACAAATCTACTTGGACTTTAGGTTTTCACTATGTGGCTGAGTAACCAAAGTCACATGCATGTTGGGACCTCTGTAACTGTTAATGCATTATGAATATTTTATGCACATTTATGTATCCATGCATTTGTTTATGTATGGGTGTGTGTAACATTCTGGTCCCTCTCTCTCTGTGCCTGGGAATCCATTCTGGATTCAATGAGATCTAGCCCCCCCCCCCACAAATAATTACCTAGAAATGATGAAGGGGATGATGTCCCCTTCCCCACCCCCACACATCCCCTCCCTCCCTTCCTCTTGTCCCCCAACCTCCTTCATAAAACCAAATTTAGTCTCTCACACCTTCTCCACACAAACCATCCTTTTGCACTCCCCGCTCTCTATACCCTCCCCCCCCCCCCAAATGTGGTTTCACAGTAACTGGGAAAGTTACCTGGCCATAGAGCAGAGGCTTCCCGCTAGCTAGTCTATTTTGCATGTGACCCTCAATGCCTCACCAATAAATGAGTATCAACCATGAAGATCTGACCACGCACATAATTGACTTTATCGGTTCCAACACACAAGAGAACTTGGATAGCAAAGAAAGGGAGACAACATTGATCATCCATAGCTCCCTGCTGTTGGCTCTGCTGTCAATAGTAAAGTCAAGTTAAGGTGAACAAGTGAAGTTGGAGAGAAGATCCATATTAAAGAGGCATTTCACTGATTCTCCTCCTATAGTACTGATGTGAAGACGACGAACATGACACTTACCAACGTGTTCTGTGTCTCCAGAGCTCTGCTGCATCCACAGTGTCATCTGGAGGAGTTATGTCTGATTATCACATGTCCTCACAACAGAACGTTAGGATTCAGATTGAAAATCAAACAGCACCTTTAAAAGCGATATTGAACTTCAGTTGAATATTTAGTTGTGTAGCTATACCTGGCCACGATACATGTCCATATAGTGCTATTCCTCATTATCACTGTGGTCCATGTGTGAGAAACAGAGATACAAGTCCATGTACTGGTATTCAGCATTATCACTGTGGTCCACGTGTGAGAAACAGTCTGAGGCAGAGAGGGGGGTGAGAAGGAAGGTGGCTGCTATCCTGGAGAATCCCTCCCACCCCCTCTACGACGAGCTAGTCAAGATGAGAAGCACGTTCAGTCACAGACTCATACCACCCCGACACTCAACTAACCCCCTCGGCCAGTCCTTCATACCAGCGGCCATCAGGCTCCACAACAGTGGGCAGGGACTGCTGCCAGACATCCAACTACTAGGAACCCAGTAGCTGACTCCCACCTAGAAGGACAATATACTACCTTATGCATACCGCACCTTATGTGAATACTGTATACTTCATCAGATCATATATTTAGCATTTAGCATTTTAGCATTTTTAGATTATATATTCGATTTAGATTATTGGATTATTAGATTATATATTGTAACTATTTATTGTAGGGCAAATATAACTGAGAGGGCATACATACCCTCATCTCGCACCTTGTTGCCCATAATGCACATGTTCAGAGTTCATTATATTGATTTGTTATATTTGTTTACACTGCTTTTTTACTACCTGTACCTCCCCTCCCCCTCCCCCATGCTGCTATGATGCCTGAATTTCCCCAAGAGGATCAATAAAGGAATATCTTATCTTATCTTAACAGAGATACAAGTCCATATAGTGGTATTCCTCATTATCACTGTGGTCCATGTGTGAGAATTTTCTTATTATTTTCTTCTCTCTCCATTCAGTTGCATAGGTATTGCGACTGATTCTCAAAATCACACTTCTATCACATAAAGAAAGGAGAGCAGTCCATATACAAGCCGCCCAGGTTGCAATTATTGTTAACGTGAGCATATTCTTCCCACTCCCTTTGTGAAAGTGTACCAGGTAGGTAGCTTGTCTGGAGGCGCGTCTGTTTACATAAATAGAACCATTTATCATGTCTATTTTATTATCTTCTACTTATTTTATTTACTATTGTATTATTGCACAATCAAAGCGGGCATGGCCAACCACATTTCACTGTATGCCCTGGTATGTATGTGACAAATAAACCTCTTGAATCTTGAATGTTGTTTAACTTTCAAACTAATATGCATGAGCGCTCATACGAAATGGAATGACTTGTCAAGATTAATTTTATTTTGGTAATTTATTTAAAAACTCACAGCTGGGGGTTGGATGGGAGAGAAGGAGGGAAAGAGACAATGTAGCGTGAATAACACTGTTAAACATCCGTTTATTGATCTATGATCAATATCTCTTGTCAACCACACTCTTAGTAGTAACACATTTGTAGATGCTTTGAAAAATGGATATGAAAAAATTTCTACTGTACCTCCATTTATTTATTCATGTTCAACAAATGATTTTAAAACATTCTTAAAAGATCTATAAATCATTTGCAGAAGTTATTGTGTGCCCTAATCTAAAGCGAAGACTATTCATCATTAACAAATGTCTAATAGTTTGTTTATTTGTGGACTTTTATGAATACACACTAAGCAATTACCAGACTTGTCTTTTCATGTTTAACTAATTATTTGTTAAGACATTCATAAAACATCTATAAATCATTTGCAGATGCTATTGTGTGCCCTAATCTAAAGTGAAGACTATTCATCATTAACAAATGTCTAATGCAGTTAATTATTTGTTGACTTTCTCATCATCTGTTACAAATGTTAATAATAATGGATTGGATTTATATAGCGCTCTTCTCTGACTGACTGTTGCTCTGACTCAGAGCGCTTCACAGAGTCCATTATTCGTTCATACACAGTCATGTTGTAGACAGCTTTCGGATACACCCTTCTTTGTGACATCAAACAGTGACAGAATTAGGACTATAGATAAATGCAATTTTATTAACATATAAAATACATGTGCACAGTACACATAAGATATAGTGTAACCTGGGGGACACTAGGACCCAGGAGTACCCTGGCCAGGTATTGCCAGAGTATGTAGAGGAAGTCTCACGCGAGTGAGACTTGACTTCACATTTGTTGCTGTCTGTTTGAATGGAAGTTGCATTAGAATTGTTAATGATGAATAGTATTCACTTTAGATTAGGGCACACAATAGCATCTGCAAATGATTTATAGATGTTTTATGAATGTCTTAACAAATAATTAGTTAAACATGAAAAGACAAGTCTGGTAATTGCTTTGTGTGTATTCATAAAAGTCCACAAATAAACAAACTATTAGACATTTGTTGTTTTACAAACCATTTGTTGAACATGAACAAATAAATGGAGGTACAGTAGTAATTTTTTCATATCCATTTTTCAAAGCATCTACAAATGTGTTACTACACATTAAACAACATTATTTAATGATGAACAAATCAAGTTCAAACTGTTGATAATGAGTTATAAATAATGTAGAACTCATTTGTAAATGTTATACAAATATAGTTATAAATGATTTAATAATAATTTACGAATGTATATAAATGGTTTGTTCATGATTAGTTCATTATCTACAAATACCTTATAAAGGTCTTATAACTGAGTGTTATTATAAAGTGTTACCGGAATATATTTTTTGTATCCACTTTTTCTCCTCCTATTTTTCTGTATTTTCCTCCCATCCCAATTTAGTCGTTATGCCAATTCCCCCCTCCCCTTCCTGGTCGTTGCGTGCATTTGCCCCCCACTTGCCGTTCTAGAAAGCCCTGAAGTCTATCACATGCTTCCTCCGATACATAGGAGACAGCCAGCAGCCTCTTTTCACTTGCCAGTGCGGACTCTCATTGGTGAAGTGTAACGCGTGGGAGGATCACACTACCCTCACCAGTTCCTTCCCTCGCTGTGCAGGCGCCCTGACCGACCTGTAGGAGTCGCTGTTTACAACGACCAGGATACCACCCACCGGCTTCCCTCCCGCTGACACTGCCAATTGTGTCAGTATGACGACCGACCAAGCCGGAGGTACCGCTGACAGCCGGATTCGATACCAGTGTCTCTGCGGTGGTAGACAGACGCTTAGTCCGCTGCGCTACCCGGCCGCCCTTTTACCGGAATATCTTATCTCTTATCTTATCTTGCCAGTGTGGGTGCTTATGTGTGTGTGTGTGTTTGTGTGTATGTGTGTGCCTGTGCCTGTGCATGTGTAGCAGAGACTGTTTTCTGTATCCATAAGATGTCTGTTAGAAATCATAGTATTTTAATGTTCAAAGTATAATATATACGATCTGTGTATTCAAATAAAGTGTGTGCCGTGTACTGTAAGTATCGAAGAGAAACAAATCAAAGGCGACACAGAACGTCAAACACTAAGGACAGTGTTGAATATTGTCTCATATTAATATTAAGTACGAGAGAGGGGGAGAGAAGGAGGATCACATAAGAGACAGAAGGAAACATCATGCATGCTGCTGGCCCTTCTCTATCCTGCTTACACATGACTGAGTAATGAGAGGAGAGAGAGAGAGAGGATCATTCTTTTTTTTATCCACTTTTTCTCCTTATTTTCAATTTTTTCTCCCATCCCAATTTCATATCGCCAATTCTCCCCTTCAATTCTCCCCTCCCCTGTCTTGAACGTTGCTAGACTATGCCTCCCACTGGTCGGTTGTAGGGAGGATAGAAGCCTTGCATCACGTGTCCCCTCCGGTACACGAGGAGGCAGCCTGTCGCATCTTTTCACCAGACAGCGCAGACTCTCAGTGGCGAGGAGTAACGCGTGGGAGGCTCACGCTGCCTCCGATACTTACTGTCTCTGCTGTACAGGCGTCACCCAACCGACTTGTAGGAGTCGCTGTCTACAACGTCCAAACCCCATCCATCGACTTTCCACCCCCTAATACTGCCAATTGTATTAGTATGAACGACCAGCCAAGCTGATAGCAATGCGGAGAGCTGGGCTCGAACCCAGCGTCTCCTGCATTGGTGGTGAGCGCCTTGCCCACTGCACCACCTAGCCAGGGGGAGGACGCGTTCATAAACATTAAGCGTCTGTTGTTACAGGCCCCTGCCCTGGCGCTGCCGGATTATGAGAAGTGTTTCCACCTATTCGTCTCACATCGCTCCGACGAGACTGTGCTTTATTTTGTTAATTTTTATAGTATTAGGAGTTTTATTTGCACCAACTGTTGGTGCATTATATGTGTATGACCGTCAGTCAATCATTGACATTGGATTAAGAAAAACTTACCGTTTGGATTGCTCTCTGGATCGGATCGCTGAACAGCAGAAATGGCCCACCGAGATCCTTTGTTATGCCGGCCACGGACAAGACAAAAAGCTGCCGCGAAGACGAGGAAAGAGAGCCGGGGTCCGGAACAGACTGAGGTCCAAACGACACAGAACCACATTGCCCAGCATATTGTTGGCCAATGTGCAATCGATAGGAAACAAATTGGACGACATCAGAGCAAGGATCCAATTCCAGAGGGACATTCGGGATTGTAACGTCCTCTGTTTCACAGAAACTTGGCTGAGTCCAGATGTCCCGAATCATGCAATAGAACCGGCAGACCACTTCTTCGTTCTACGAAAAGACCGGACGGCATTAGAGTCACTAAAGAAGAAAGGAGGCGGCATTGCCTTCATGATAAACAAGGAGTGGTGCGATTTAGGCAACACAAAGGAAATGTCTAACCACTGCTCCCCAGACCTGGAGTTTATCACGATAAAATGTCGACCCTTCTTCCTCCCAAGAGAGTTAACGTCCATCATCCTCATCGGAGTGTACATTCCACCACACGCGAACACTGAGGTCGCACTTTCAAAACTTCACGACGAGGTAAACAAACTCCAGGCAGCTAACGTTGACGCGGCCATTTTGGTCTTGGGGGATTTCAACAGCGCGCGTCTTAAAAAGGTGCTGCCGAATTTCTATCAGCATGTGACCTGTCCCACCAGAGGCGAGAACATATTAGACCATGTATACTCGCAATTTAAGAATGGGTACAAGTCACAGGCTCTTAGTCCATTCGGTAAAAGCGATCACGCTGCAATTTTTCTTTTGCCTAAGTACAAACAGTGTCTCAAGCGAACGCCGGTGGTCTCGCGAGAGGTTAAGCGTTGGACCGTGACGTCAGTAGAGTCACTCCAAGCAGTGCTGGGAAGCACAGAATGGAGTGTACTCCGTGATAACACAGCCAATATTAACGAATACACCGAAACGGTGATTGACTATGTCTGTACTCAGGTAGAAGTAATAATCCCCACCACCAAAATTAATATCTACCCAAACCAAAAGCCCTGGGTAGACAAATCCGTCCGTGAGGCTCTGAAAGTGCGCACATCAGCATACAACACCGGGCTGGTGACAGGCAACATGGAAGAACACAAGATGGCAAGATACAACGTCAGGAGAGCAGTAATAGAGGCAAAACGGCGTTACAGGGATAAAGTTGAACTTCAGTTTGAACAGGCTGACTCTAGAGGCATGTGGCAGGGCCTCAGAACAATGACAGACTACAAAGGAACCCCCCTCAAACTGAACAGTGACATCTCCTTAGCAAATGATCTCAACTCCTTCTATGCGAGGTTTGAGGCTGTGAATAACAACACCAGCCTACAAACCACGGCAATGGGGGGGGGGGGGGTCTGCTGATGGAGACTCAGTGTTCAGGGTAACAGAGCATGAGGTGAGACGGATCTTTAAAAAAGTGGATATCAGGAAGGCAGCAGGACCGGACGGCATCCCCGGCCGCGTCCTAAAAGTCTGTGCCGACCAACTGGCCCCGGTATTCACTGACATCTTCAACCTGTCCTTGGAACAGGCCGTCATCCCCACCTGTCTGAAGAAGTCCACCATCATCCCTGTACCCAAAAAATCTACGCCCGCTTGCCTCAACGACTACCGCCCTGTAGCCCTCACCTCCATAGCCATGAAGTGCTTTGAGAAGCTAGTGAAGGGCTACATCTGTTCCTCCCTCCCCATCAACCTGGACCCTCTGCAATTTGCATATCGCCCCAACAGGTCCACGGAGGACGCCATAGCCCATGTGCTGCACACAGCAGCATCACATCTGGACAAGAGGAAGGGGAACTATGTGAGAATGCTGTTCATCGACTACAGCTCAGCATTCAATACCATAGTCCCCTCCAAACTCATAGCCAAGCTCAGGGACCTGGGCTTGAACTATGACCTGTGCCAGTGGGTCCTGGACTTCCTGACGGGCAGACCCCAGGTGGTAAGAGCCGGCAACTGCACCTCCTCATCCATCACGCTCAACATAGGGGCCCCCCAGGGCTGTGTTCTGAGCCCCCTCCTCTACTCCCTGTACACACATGACTGCGTAGCACAGCGGAACAACAACACCATCATCAAATTTGCTGATGACACAGTAGTGGTGGGCCTGATCTCTGCCAACGACGAAAGGGCCTACCTGGAAGAGGTAGAGAACCTGTCACAGTGGTGTCAGGAGAACTGCCTCTCCCTGAACGTCAGCAAAACAAAAGAGATGATTGTGGACTTCAGGAGGTCGGGGGTCAAGGACTACAGCCCCCTCAGCATCGACGGGGCACCAGTTGAGAGAGTGAACAGTTTCAAGTACCTCGGAGCCCACATATCCGAGGACTTGACATGGACCACACACATTGACAGTGTTGTGAAGAAGGCACGACAACGCCTCTACTTCCTCAGGCGCCTAAGGAAGTTCCAAGTCAGTCAGAAGATCCTTAGGAACTTCTACTCATGTACAATAGAGAGCATCCTGACCGGCAACATCACCTCCTGGTTTGGGAATAGCACTGCACAAGACCGTAGCAGACTACAAAGAGTGACACGTTCAGCCGAACGCACAATTAGAGAGGGGCTTCCCACCCTCCAGAACATTTACAACAAGCGGTGCAAGGGGAAGGCTAAGAGAATTATTAAGGACTCGAGCCACCCGAACAACTGCCTCTTTGAACTGCTGCCGTCAGGCAAGCGATACCGGAGTCTTATGGCGAGCACAGAAAGACTCAGAAGGAGCTTCTATCCCCAGGCCATCAGGCTGCTAAACGAACAATAATCGCTAAACGAACAATAATCACTATGCAACAACCATCAAATGCACACAGCACACACACCCACACGCACACACACACTCACTCAAACAAACAACACACTGCAGCACCCACTCTCCACACTTTAGATCACACAAACACACTTACACTTTATATTTATTGATAAAGGATTTGCACTACAACTCGTACACCTACTGTGAATTGTACCTAAACTGCACCTTGTCCATTTATGCCTTGCACTATATAGTATTGTATATTAGTACACTGCACAGTATTGTATATTGTATGGTAACTACGTCTACGAACATTGTACATATGTCTAAACTGAACACTGTGACCTCTTTTTTTTTCTTCTAATTTTTACTATGTTTTTATTTCATACTTATCTTGTCATGCACAGTCTCTGGAGCGCAACAGTAAGAAGCATTTTGTACAAAAGTATTCTGTACTTCTGTATGACAACTATTAAAGAAACAAACATCTGAAACATAGAGCGCAGCATGCGACAGCTGTCCTGACTCAAACACAGGGGGGGAGTGGGAAAAAACAACCGATAGCATATTACTCTAGAGCTCTTTCGCCGGTAGAGCAGGGTCTGCCACCTTGTTATCAGGCCCTGGCCGCAGCACATTTGATGTATGAGAAAGCAACGGCCGTGACAATGGGATATGACATTTGCATTTGGACACATCACAAATTGGCAAACTTGATTGAAAGAGGCAAATTTGTTCTGACCAGCCAACGGCAACAGGCTTACATGAGGCTCCTGCAGTACTCGGATGTTACGATAAAAACATGCCACGGCAGTAACCCGGCGGATCTGGTACCACTCCCGAGCGAGGGTCAACCGCATGAGTGCGAGGTGGAGGTACAGGCTTTCGTGAAACTCCGTCCTGATTTGGGAGTCGACCCGCTCGCGATAGCAGAACTCTCGCTTTTTGTGGATGGGTCCTGCTATCGGGAGGGGGAAAATTTAAGGTCAGGATACGCCGTCGTACAGCAAACCTAACGGAGAAACACTAACAAGAAAGGCCGGACAATGCATGCAACCATGTTCGGCCCAGCTTGCAGAACTAATAGCACTAACAGAAGCATGCATAATAGCTAAAGATCGCACGGTTAACATCTTTACAGACTCTGCTTATGCGCATGGCGTATGCCACCTATTCGCGGCCATTTGGAAGGCAAGAGGCTTTAAGAAATCGGACGGCTCACCGATCCTTCACCACAAGCAGGTTGTGGCGCTTATTCAGGCTGTAAAGTTGCCCAAAAGCATTGCTATCGTAAAGTGCCAGGCACACAGAAAAGACCTGTCCTTTGTGACGACGGGAAACAACGCGGCGGACGAGGCCGCGAAGGCGGCGGCTGCGGTGCCGTCCACGGCTGTTCTGATGTTTGCGGCCGAACTGACGACTGAGGTAACTGAGGATAATTTGAGTGATCTTCAGGACTCAGCCACGCAGGCCGAGAAACAGTCGTGGACGGAGAGGGGGGCTGTAAGGGGGGCAGATGGTCTGTGGAGGAGTCATAACGGTTTGATAGTCGCCTCCATCGATCTTCTGTCCTTGGTGATACCTGAGGCTCATGGTGTTGATCACTGTGCAAGAGCAGAGACCCTGAAACGAATCACGAAAATGGGATTTTGGTCCCCAAAGCTTCAGGCACAAATTGACGTTACACTAGCCAGGTGTTTAACATGCTTACAGGGCAATGTGCGCAAAGGAGTACCGACAGTGGCGGCTTACACACCCCTCCCTGAGGGACCATTCAGACACCTGATTATGGACTACACAGATTAGGGAGGGGGTAGGCACCCCGAACCTCTAGTCTGTAACAGGCGGCAGTGGGCTCGCAAGAGTCTGGGCGCACGTTAAACACAATCCTATAGTGCTGGGGAGAAACTGAAGGCCCTCGTGCGTAACGAGGTATGAAATAACATACCACTGTGGTACCGTCTAGTCGGCCCAGGAAACGTCCCACGTAAGTTGGTGTGGGCACTGGGTGGTACGTGGGCGACAGTCCACACCTAGGAGCAGGGCGGTGCACCGTAGGGGGCACAGCTCCTGCCGTGAACAGGCAAGGCTGGCGAAAACTGTCAATATTTCCATGCCCGGAGCAAGCGGGGTGGGGACAAGACCGTCGGTTTCTAAACTGAGTGGCTGATAGGTACTACAGACAGTCAGCCGCTTGGGGTCCTGACTTGATGACGGACTATGAGGTCGCTATTGACTGGGTCGCCAGCCGGTTGGGAGAGCGTTATGACCCTGTTTATAGTCACAGACACGCGGGATGTGGGACCGTGAGTGACTGGACAACAGTGGCATGAATGCACCTGGCTCAATGTACAGTCAGGCCACAGTAACCTTACTAACCGATACAGGGTTAGTAGGCGAGTTGTGCTTCTGTGATCAGCAGGTTTGAAAAGAACCACTGGGAAGCAGAAGGGTAAGGGGTGTGAATTCAGAGGAATCTGGATTGTCTCTCCTAAGGTTGGAAAGGGACCCAGCCTTAAACTGCACCTGAAGGTAAAATAAGGGGACTGCTTCCGTTCATGAGAGGAGACCTTACCGCCGGAAGTGGAGACCTGCATCTCTGTTGGGGGAGAGGGGCCGACGTCGGACAAGGCAGTCCTAAGAAAGGAGCTGGTTGTTGCGTCGTAGCGGACTGCCTAAACCTTACGGGGAGAGGTGCATCTAAGTAGGGGAAGGAGTGCATCCGAACGGGAGGAGGGTACTCTTAACTGGAAGGAGGTTAAAAGGGTCAAAGCGATGATAACGCCAGTGCAGGGCAAACGATACCTCCTGGTAGTAGAGGACTGCTTTAGTCGCTGGATTGAGGCCATTCCATCTAAACACAAGAACGCGGACACAGTGATCAAGTTCCTGTGTCGCGAGGTCATTCCGAGATTTGGAATTCCCACGATATTACAAAGCGATAATGGCCGCGAGTTCATCGACAAGGTGGTTAAAGGGCTGATGCAGAAATTAGGTATAAGACAGCGCCTTTCCTGTGTCTATAGTCCCGGGTCGCAGGGAAAGGTGGAAAGGGTCAATCTGGTAATTAAAAACAAACTGTTGAAAATCTGTATGCAAACTAAGCTTAACTGGATTGATGCTTTGCCACTTGCTCTGATGGCTATTAGAAGCAGCGTAAACCGCCAAACACAGCTAACACCGCATGAAATGCTTACAGGCCGCAGCATGCCAGCACCGCCATTTAGACACCTGGCTAGGGGCCCGGCATTAGATATTTTTGAGCAAGATCTGAAAAAATATCTTCAGCAAGTGACTAAAATACATGAAGCTGTGTTTCGACAGGAGCAGAGAAAGGAGAAAAGGGGGGTGAAGGAGGCGGAGAAGGAAGCCACCAAACCGAGGCTGATCCCTGGGGACCTGGTCTTCGTAAAGGTCCACAAGAGAAAGTGGTCATCACCCCGGAGAGAGGGCCCGTACGAGGTGATCCGATCAACTGGAACGGCAGTCCAAGTCAAAGGATCAGCGACCTGGTTCCACTTCAATCACTGCATAAAGGCCAGCGGCGATCTCTTGGGGGATACAATCGATCGCAGTTATGCAGAACCCGACATGGAGGGCCCGAGACGGCAACTGGAAGGTGCAGTGCCTGCTGATGCTCCCGCAGATGTTGGCAGCAGTGTGTGGACGGTCGGCCGGGGGCAACGACGTCATTGAGAACCGTCACGGTCGACCCGTCCTTGAGGATGACGGGTTTGAGTGGGTAGGAGTCCCACGGGGTCCCGCTCAGGCTCAAGTACCGGCAGGCTTTCATGACCAGGCTCAGAATCAGGCGCCCTCTCTGCCCTCCATCGAGGAAGGGGGGGAGAAGATAAGACTACAACCAAAAGGGGTGTTTCCCGGAGGACCGCAAGGGCATGTTTTTGATTTTGACCATTCCCCCGTTACAGGCGGGGATACTTACCACTATACTAACGAGGATCGGGTTGTGAAATGTGCGGTGTCAATGTTGGTGTCAGCAATACGCCCTCAGCAGTATCACAATATGTGTGTAATCATCATCCATTGGAGTGCAGAGCGTAACAGAATGAGATTGAGTTTAGGGGTGGGACGGTGGACGGTGATGCTAAAAGAGGCAACGAAGTTCTGCTCGCTACCATCTGCCTCTAAATACTACTTAAGATCCGTTTCATGTTGGGCCGCTGAATGCACGGTGCGCATAGACCGTCCTGAGAGGCATATAGTGCGTGCATATGCCAACGCTACATTGACGGAGGTAGTAGACGTGGACGGGAGAGCTGACGTCTCCATTTGCGCAACTGCGGTGGGGGTAGATAGGAGGGTTGAGCCTGTCCCGAACCAAGCACAGGGGACAGGGGTGAGGGGAAAAAGGGAGGTCAAGGATACTGAGTCGGAAGAGGTGGGGGGACAGGATATGTTCCAGAGGACAGCCGGAACGTTGAGGGACTCAGTGGGCTCACTCTGGGCCAGGTTGAGGGGTTTGCTTCCTCCCGGGGAACAAGATGGGGGCGACTATGACTATGACGAGGAAGACCCGGAGGCTGACCCGATGTATAGGGCGGCTTTAGGGAATGAGTGGTTTAAGTGGGTCCAGTACACGAGCGCGCAGAATCAGATAGAGGATTGTTATGTCTGCTCCAAGGCACGTCCGGATAGGCTGCTGGTGAAGGGCACGAAGTTCAGTTGGGCTCAGTGTGACAGGGACGCAGAGGCATGGGAGGGGCCCCATAATAGTCGCCCTTGGTGCGAGGCAGAGTGTTTGGGGTTTCTCGGCTCTAGTCGTTTTAAGGCGGCAGGAAACGTCACGGATTTCAAGGATGTCACTATGCGGGAACGTTGTAGGAAATTGGATGTACGTGTGCAGGGGGTAGCGACGGGGTTGCCAATACCCAGAGGTGTCAAACTATGGCTGACCAAGGATTTCGAGTGCTTGCAAAAGGAGGGGACCCGGGACGTAGGGGAGGTGGCAGAGGGGCGGTGCACTACTATTTGGAGCATCACGACTAACTGCACGAAAGAAGGAAAGTGTGGACACGGGGTCGTGTTAAAGGGAGTGGATACCAACCCACGGCCTGTAGCTTGCCCTTTTCATGTCCAGGATATAGCACTGGCGGACCAATACTGGCTCTGCGGCGGTAGGAGGTTGAGGAATACACTTCCTTTAGATTGGTCAGGTAGATGTGCCCGGGTTCAGGCGATCATGCCAATGGTGGTCCTACCATTATCAGTGACGAAAGGACCTTCTGAGTCTCCTATCTCTCGAACGAAGCGTAGCTACAAGGCAGACCCAAGGGTGTATCTGGACAGCATAGGACAGCCAAGGGGCATTCCAGCCGAGTTCATGGCTAAGAATGAGATTGCGGCAGGGTTTGAGTCTATTCTGCCATGGATATCGGTCAATAAGAACACCGGGTGGATCAACTATTTGTTTTACAATCAGCAGCGGTATCTCAACTACACCGAGGAGGCGTTGGATGCAATGGGGGACCAGATGCACGCGACCAGTACGGTGGCGTGGCAGAATAGACAGGCTCTGAACTGGTTAATGGCGGAGAAGGGTGGAGTCTGTTCCATGTTTGGACAGTACTGCTGCACATTCATTCCGACGAATGTGGGGCCAGGGGGAAAGTTCTCCGAGGCCATGGCTAAGCTGAAGGATTTGAGGGAGGAGTTGAGGGGGAATTCTGGCCGGAATGAAGAATGGTGGGGGAGTGGGGTGTTGGAAAGATTGGGACAGTGGGGAAGCATAGTGATGCAGACGGGGATATCCATTTGGGTGGCAGGGTTGATATTGGTTCTCCTTTTCTGTTGTGGTATGCCTCTCTTGGGTAGGCTGGTAACTTCACACGTAACGAGCCGAATGCTGATGGTGGGGCAGAAAGAGATTGAGCCACAAATCGGGCCATGCCCTCAGTTTTATGCTGCCTTAGAGGGAGACGAGGGGATAGAGGATTAGGGGTATGGTGAGGTAGGGACATTTTCTTTTTGTTTTGTTCAGTTTTGTTTGTTTTATTCCTTTAACTAGGCGTATGGTGAGGAAGGGACATTTTCTTTCTGTGTGGTTCAGTTTTGTTTGTTTTATTCCTTTAACTAGGCGTATGGTGAGGAAGGGACATTTTCTTTCTGTTTGGTTCAGTTTTGTTTGTTTTATTCCTTTAACTAGGCGTATGGTGAGGAAGGGACATTTTCTTTCTGTTTGGTTCAGTTTTGTTTGTTTTATTCCTTTTACTTCAAAAAAAAAAAAAAAAAAAAAAAAAAAACATGTAAAGGTTTTTTGAAGACATTTTGTATTGGTTCTTTCCTTTAAGAGTGACGGGGGATGGTCTGAGTGATGTTTTATTTTTTATTATTTTTGTTTATTTTACTCATGGTCCTGGTCAAACCGGAATGGGAAGGGGCATCGGTATGGAATGGTACGGAGTGTCGGTTCTGAGCCTGAGGAAGCATTGAGAAGAAGTGTTCTGGGGATCGGTTCTGGGGACTGAAGGGACAAAGGGGGGGGCTGACGCAGTGGGCAAGATGGGCACCTCCCGTCGAAGATGGGGCGACACGTGGTGAGGTCGGGACCAGCGCCTCCCGTCCAGGCATGGGGACATGCTTCTACGGGGACTGGAGGTGTGGCGTGGTGGTTGCTGTATTGGCAAAATGTGACTTTTGGCAATACGGTGAAGAGACTATGGCGTGGGCATGGAAGGGGGGCTGAGCGATGGACACTAGGACTCAATGTTATGGAAGAGACAATGTCATTTTTTTTGGGGGAGGGATGTTCTATGTTTAGTTCTGACGGTCAACTTCTCCTTTCCCTGATGAGAGTCGCGGTTTCCGGCCGGAACTGTGGCTCATTTGGTAAGCGGTGGAGGTTGGGGGGATTTGTCTGTCAGGTTAGGATTATAAGTTGGGGTATTTAGTGAACGGTAGTCAGCCTTTGTTGGTCCGTTAGGGGTCCAGTGAATGAAGTAAGCGTTCTTGTTTATTTAGACATTTAAAATGTATTAGGTTTCTTGTTTAGATTAGGCATTTAAACTTTTATTATATAAATATGGTGTCTCGTTTAGTTAGACGTTCACATTTTCTTGGTTATATGATTTGGGTGGGACTAGGGATAGCCCCAAATGGGGGAATGTTGGGGAAAATGTGTATATGAAGTGAACTAGTTTAATATAGGTCAACTAGCACTACTGAAAGACGGTCCGGCTGATGTTCTTAAAACAACTTTGAGATAGACAGATAGACATTTCAGTACATCACGTCGTGTGCTTTTAATCTTGTACATCATATCTTGTCCTTTTAATCTTGTAACATCTTGTTCTCTCTTTCATACACACACATATACACACACACATCTCACTCAATCATACACACACTCATTGTAATCTTGACTCTCTCTTTCATACACACACATATACACACACACATCTCACTCAATCATACACACACTCATTGTAATCTTGACTCTCTCTTTCACACACACACATATACACACACACATCTCACTCAATCGCATCTCTCTTCGATGTTAAATCTATGTGTCATTTTAATGTACGTCATGTCATATCTGATATAATATGTCACGTCATCATATCTGTCATGGGGGGGCAGGGCTGAGAAGGGATTTATCTGACGAAGCACAGGGGTTGAGAAGTCAGAGTGTTTTTGTTCAAGCTGTGGTCCGTCTGCTCGATCCATAGCTCTGCTGTTAAAACTTTCTTTCATTAAACAAATTGCCTGTTGAAATTGGAACTATCGTCTCCTGCTGTGTTAACAACCATCAGCCACAACACCACCTTATGTCATCTTGACTATTGCTCTGCGATGTGGTCATCTGCTGCCAGTGGTGACCTCAGGAAGCTCCAGGTGGTCCAAAACAGGGCAGCACGGTTGGTACTGGGCTGCTCACTAAGGTCTAACGTGAGCCGTATGCATGCCGGTCTCTCTTGGCTTAACGTTGAAAATAGATTGTCTTTTAATATACTTGTGCTGTTCAAGTTGGTCATGAGCAGTAAAACTCCTGTTTTTATACATAATCAGATTGTTTTTTAGTAATACTGTGCATGAGCATTACACTAGAGGTTCCAGTAGTGGGCAGCATGAATTGCCAGGTCCTAAAACCAACGCTTTAAGGAGATCTTTTATTTTTAGAGCATTAACTCTTTGGAATAACCTGCCTCAAAACCGCCGCTGCATTTACAGTAAATTCACTTTAAAAAAGAATCTTAAATAGTTTTTAACACTGTAAAGTATTTTTGTTTTACACTGTAATGTAATTTTAGCAATCTTAATTGTTAGTTTCATTATGCATTGTGTGTACTGACTTTTAATAATTTTGTTTTTGCAATAATAATTGTTTTTGTGTGTGGACCCCAGGAAGACTAGCTGGTTGCTATGGCACCAGCTAATGGGGATCCTTAATAAAATCAAATCAAATAACACAAGGAAGTTAAACTAAGATTTTAGGAGCTGGAAAATGTTTGTTTACAATGGTAATGTTTGTAAAGACTGGAGTTAAGTTAAGTTAGATGGTCACGTTGAGAATAGATGAGATGAAAGGAGATAAAACCAGAAGATCAGTAGAATGA
>NC_140172.1:47432815-47440315 GCF_963971535.1 Notolepis coatsorum | reverse complement strand
TCACAGTGAGGAGACCGTGCAGAGAGACAGGGAGGGAGGGCGAGTGGAAAGTGGGAGCAGGGGAGGGAGGGACGTTGAATAAGTAAGGGCGAGAGTCTGAGAGAGAGAGAGAGGGAGAGGTGGAAGCTGACTCAACAGGTACACAGAGGCTGGTCCTGTCTGTGGTCTCCTCTAATAACACAGCTCTGTGTCCACACCCTGGTAGAATGAGTCTCTCTCTCTCTCTCTTACTCCTCTCTCTCTCTCTCTCTCTCTCTCTCTCTCTCTCTCTCTCTCTCTCTCTCTCTCTCTCTCTCTCTCTCTCTCTCTCTCTCTCTCTCTCTTTCTGTGTTTGTGTGGTGGTGACTATGTATTCTGTACCCATAAGATGTCCGCATAAAGAACCACTGTAAATATTTGGATCTTATGGATGTTTGATAAATAATTGGTGGATTCAAATAAAGTATTTAAAGTGTGTGTGTGTGTGTGGTGTGTGTGTGTGTGTGTGTGTGTGTGTGTGTGTGTGTGTGTGTGTGTGTGTGTGTGTGTGTGTGTGTGTGTGTGTGTATGCCAAGTCTGACTGTGCACATAATACTGTTATTTATGGAGTGAATAGGGTTGGTACGTCATAATAACATTGGAAACTGTGATTATGACACTTTTAAGTAGCAGGCAAACAGGTTGACACTGTGTGTTTGTATGTGTGTGTGAGAGAGAGAGAGAGAGAGAGAGAGAGAGAGAGAGAGAGGAGTGTGCGAGAGAAAGAGAGAGGAGTGTGCGAGAGAAAGAGAGGGAGTAAGAGAGAGAGAGAGAAATTACCATTTGAGTGGAGTTAGAATTGGGGATGTTTGAAAAAAAAATGTGGCCTTTATCAGCCTCCATCTGCCCTTCCGTGAAGTCTTGTGTTGTGTTATTTGTTAGTTGTGAGGCCATCATACGGTGGAATTCTGTCCTCCCCTGTGCTGGCTGTAACACTGTTTCACCCCGTTAATGCATCTGGACACAAATGTAACTGGAGTCATCATCTCTTTATCAGAAATTATGTTTATTTCCATAAACATAACATCTTGTACGGAATGAAAGTCTTTGGTGGTATAAGAAACTAGATTAATAGATTCTATCTCTGTCGATCGCTTTGGTGGTTCTGCGGCCTGTCCTGTTAGCCGAAGCTAGCTGCTACAGTCTTATCGTTATCTTTCCCCTCCCCCCCAGCCCTCGTTCAGGGAGCTGGGAGCTCAGCTGCTCTGTGTGGTCCGTCTCAGTACATGTATCATTACTAGCACTCTTGGCTATCTCTTCTGAATGCTGACGTCTCCCTGACTGTGGGTGACCTTGACTATCTGGCTCTTCCCCCACAGGCCCTGCTACAGAGAAATGTCTGTCTGAGGCCCCGTTTAGACGGAAACGCTAGCAGGTGAATCCGCAAAAATATTTTTTCGGATGTGCCTTTCGTTTATACGGAAACGGCGTTTTTACGGGGTGAAACCGCAAAAAAGTGAGACTACCTTCCAGGGTGGAATTCCTAGAAACGCAAAAGCTTTGCGCTCTCGTCTAAACTGTTAAAACGTATAAATCTGATAAAACGATGACGAAAGGTTTGTCACGGCTCTGGTCGCGCGTACTGCTTACGTCACAGGTAGCAGGTATGCGCCAGTAGCCGAGACGTAAACAAAGCAAGTATGTCTGACTTATATCAACGGAGATCACCTGAAGGCTACATTGGCAGTACAGTAAGTACTTTTAACCCTTTCACTGCCACACGACAGAAGGTTACCCCTTTACTATCACACAACCGGCTGTCGTGTGGCAGTGAAAGGGTTAAATACACAAGAATCTGTCCCGCGGCGTGAGTGGACCCACTGTCTGTGAGTGACTCTGCTTTGGTGCAATCACATTCCCCATCCACAGTCTGCGAATCAGAGGCAGAGTAGGGCGGGTCTTCACAGCACGTCATGTGACATATGCGCCAATCGTGTGACAGCGGGTCTCCGTCGTTACAGCGTCGTCTGCACGGAGAATTCCACTCCAAAACGCTCGTCTAAACGTAAAATTAAAAGTGAAACCGCAAGATGACTTTTGCGGTTTCTGTTCACAAAACGCTCGTCTAAACGGGGCCTGAGAGTTTAACACATTTAAACTCCAGTCTATATAGATATTTACATTACATGTTGTTATAACCATATGAAAACCAGTGATATCCTTCAGGATGCTGTCAGATACCAGGCTGAAACAGGGTATCAGTATCGGAGAATTTCCCCAACGCTAAAATTTGTTCCTTTAAGTGACTAGACTTGCTGACATTTTCACACGTAGAAGCATGTTAGATCTCTGATATTGTAGGAGCTATTTGATTGTTTTTGTGTTAAGTCTGTAGTTGTTAAGTTCATCACTGGGTGGCAGCGCGGAGCGCATGGGTTTTGAATAAAGGCACAGGTGTAGGCTATGGCAATCAACGTATCAAGGTATGGGTGACGGAGAGGTCTCACAGTTTTTACCGCACGAACACACGCACGTACCCTCGCTCGTTTTCACTATTATTAACAGCATTATGCAGAAATTATTGTTTGACTCATCAACCATGTATTATGATAAATACTTCAAATGGGAACTTCACCCAACGGCAGGTGAAACCGACTCGACATTATGTTTTTTCTAATTGCGCGTCAAAGACGAGGATTCCCCGCCCCCAACCGAGCGTCTACCAGGACATCAGGATAGTCGCTACAGATATATATTTTATTTTTACTTCATTGTACTTAGATTGTACTTAGGTTGTACTTTAGTTGTATATTTTATTGCATAGTGTATATTGTATAGTGTTATTCCTCTTTTACTTACTTTTTTACTGTATGAAGCACATTCTCAGGGGCTCATACAGAACCAAGCATTTCACTGTAATGTACATGTACCTTATATGTGACAAATAAAAAACAAACTTGAAACTTGAAAACTATTACACGTATTACAAGTTTAGGACTCAGTACTTGGTATTGGCTGATATTGAGAGTTTAGGACGAGTGGTATCGGTCCATCCCCAGGGTGGGAACAGGATGGAAAGGAATTCCAACCTGAGCACGACAGAAAAGGAAAACGTGTGTGAATATGGTCAATAGGCAGAATAGAATATTTTATAGTAACATCAGAGTCGAGAGTTGCTGGAAAGAGAGAAGTGATCAGGAGGTTATGGTGGAGCCTAAACACAATACACCGCTCACCTATTATAGGTAGGGTGACCAGGTGTCCCCCTTTTGGTTGTACTGTCCCACCATTTGACCGAACGTCCCACATATTGAGAGGATGTCCCTCTTTTTGAAGCAAAAAAAAAACATTGGTCTCGGTGAAGACCATGTTATTCTAATAAAAGAAATTACATTATCTATCTGTTCCACTTTGTCCCACCAAAATCTTACTGTTGTCCTGCTTTTGGACTTTTTGCATCTGGTCACCCTGATTATAGGCCCAATCTGTGATTTATTTTTATCATATCAACAATGAACACCGTGCATCCCTGAAGATTTTGTGGATGCACTATTTGGAACCTTCCTATTTATTATTTCTGGTGGTGGGGCTACCCATTCGTTTATGTTTGGATCACTGATTGGGCCTTTAAATATGAAAATAGACAAGTAGACTATGATGGCAGAGCAGGTGAGGGTGAAGATAATCACTCTCCCATATTATGGATTTTTTTTGTTATGTATACAGTATATATATATATATATATATATATATATATATATATATATATATATATATATATATATATATATATATATATATATATATATATATATATATATATATATATTGTAGCGACCCTGGGATTTGGGTGATTGGTCAGCCGAGCTGTCACTCTGCACTCTACCAACCTGGGGCTGGCACACACACACACACACACACACACACACACAAGCACGCACGCACACACACACGCACGCACGTGCGCGCACACACACACACACACACACACACACACACACACACACACACACACACACACACACACACACACACACACACACACACACACATCCAGTATGCTAGTAATGGAGAAACCTGTTTAAGCACTCCATCCCATGACATAAATTTACATTTAGTCATTTAACTGACGCTTTTATCCAAAGCGAAAGTTCTGTACAACAAGTCATCAGGAAGGGCACAACTCTATCAGCTGAGTAACAATGTTCATCAATGTGTTGAGTGCTACAGTGTAGGTTAGTATATTAGGACAAGTGCATGACAGTAAGGTTAGTTGACTTTAAAATTTTTTTGAATTTCAGATAATGGTTGAAGAAGTGCGTCTTTAGTCGACGGCGAAATCAAACAAAACTTGACGTATCTAGATTACACTATGTTGTGAAATTGTCTTTACATGGTGAGTCTGTCAATAATAATATTGTTATTATATTGTTCGATGCTCAGGACTTGCCATAGAAGGCTGTGAATTCTGTGAATTGTAAATTAAATGGCTTCACAGTGGTAGCGATTGTTAAATGGCACTTTAGATTAATCGATGGAAAGTACTTTAATAATCCCTTGAGAAAGATAATAAATGATTGTCCTATATCACCATGACGATATCATGATGATAGGTGTTGTGGTCACCTCAGGTTAATGCATCAGTTGTATTTATTTGGTTTCTCCATCCGGTTGTGGGTAGTCTCTTCATCCGGCTGTGGGTAGTCTCTTCATCCGGCTGTGGGTAGTCTCTTCATCCGGCTGTGGGTAGTCTCTTCATCCGGTTGTGGGTAGTCTCTTCATCCGGCTGTGGGTAGTCTCTTCATCCGGTTGTGGGTAGTCTCTTCATCCGGCTGTGGGTAGTCTCTTCATCCGGCTGTGGGTAGTCTCTTCATCTGGTTGTGGGTAGTCTCTTCATCCGGTTGTGGGTAGTCTATTCATCCGGTTGTGGGTAATCTATTCATCCGGTTGTGGGTAATCTATTCATCCGGTTGTGGGTAATCTCTTCATCCGGCTGTGGGTAGTCTCTTTATCTGGTTGTGGGTAGTCTCTTCATCCGGTTGTGGGTAGTCTCTTTATCTGGTTGTGGGTAGTCTCTTTATCTGGTTGTGGGTAGTCTCTTTATCTGGTTGTGGGTAGTCTCTTCATCTGGTTGTGGGTAGTCTCTTTATCTGGTTGTGGGTAGTCTCTTTATCTGGTTGTGGGTAGTCTCTTTATCTGGTTGTGGGTAGTCTCTTTATCTGGTTGTGGGTAGTCTCTTCATCTGGTTGTGGGTAGTCTCTTTATCTGGTTGTGGGTAGTCTCTTTATCTGGTTGTGGGTAGTCTCTTTATCTGGTTGTGGGTAGTCTCTTCATCTGGTTGTGGGTAGTCTCTTTATCTGGTTGTGGGTAGTCTCTTTATCTGGTTGTGGGTAGTCTCTTCATCTGGTTGTGGGTAGTCTCTTCATCTGGTTGTGGGTAGTCTCTTCATCTGGTTGTGGGTAGTCTCTTCATCTGGTTGTGGGTAGTCTCTTTATACCCATATTGCCTCCAACATTATTTTACTGGGTGTCATTCATGCTAGCAATGACTTTCCTCCTCTCCTTGTCTGAAACCTGTACCTTGACATGATTTCAACCCACGAGTCCTGTGCATACTAGCTTGAAAGGCAGCAGTGCTACTGATCAGCCAAATAAAAAGCACTTTATTTGGAACAACAGCAGTACAACAGCCTTTGCTATCGCAGCCCCTGAACTGTGGAACAGCATCCCCACTTCCATTAGGCTCGCCCCCTCGATAGATGCCTTCAAATCGAGGCTCAAAACCCACTTCTACCTACTAGCCTTTCCTGTTCACTGACTCATACCCTGTTTTCCTGTGTTTCATGTGTTTGCCTGTGTGCCCTCCCATAAAACGGAGTGTGATTGTTGTCAATATCGAGACTATGTGTATCTACCCTCTGTACAGCACTTTGGTTGACACGCGTCATGTGAAATGTGCTATATAAATAAATCTGATTGATTGATTGACAACAGACTTTTTCCAACTCCATTACAGCACTTATTCAAACACAGTAATACATGTACAGACATTATTGCTACATGCAGGTATACAGTCACACAAATCTACAAGTATGAGTGAAAGGCGTTACTAGCTGACTTAAGGATAAATCCCTGTGTATGCTTACTGTTTAGTCCGGAACAGGTGGGCTGATTATAAAACCCATTCTCCACCTGCTCCCTAGGGAATAGTACCACACAAGATAAGCTTGGGCTAAGTCCCTCTACTGATAAGCCTGAGCCAAATCTAAATCAGGCCTTATACCATCACTCTCTCTCAGAGAGAGAAAGAAGGTGTATGTGGGGGGTTGGGGCGGGGGGGGGGGGGGGGCATGGCAGGCCACTCTCTGAGGCAGATTGGTGACATTCTGTCAGTGTTGTCAGTGAAAGAAGAATGGGTTCTCTGAAAAGCAGGTTATTGTCGCATCATCATGTAACATTTAGAGAAAGACGTATCCACAACTTGCAATGGGCCTGGTCTACAAGATACACTACACGACCAAGGTACCCATGTACATGTCAAAATACTTCCCAAAGGTCAGTGAATACCACGATCACAACACCAGAGGGAGCTCCACAAATCATGTTAAACCCAGATTCGGCTCAAATAAGGGACTAAACACGTTTCGCAATTATGCCACATCAATGTGGAACGCCCTACCCAAAGCTGTAAAGGAATGTGGATCACTACCCACTTTCAAAACCTCTCTCAAGGGACACCTACGGGAGACTGCAATTCAACACTGGCCCCTGTAAATATCCTAACCCAACCCCCTCCAATGTACAGTCATTTACCTAGTATGGTTTTGTCAATAGTTCAATGTACAATTGTGTTTGTTTGTACAGTGTCTCCTCCCCCCCCCCTCAATGTACAGTGTTACTTGTTTATACAGTGTGCCCCCCGCCCCCCCCCCCCCCCCCCCCAACCACCTCCAATGTAAATTACCCAGTATGGTTGTCAATATCCCAATGTACCCAACCCCCCCCCCACCCAACCTCCTCCAATGTACAGTTTCTACGTCAAATGTATATACTCCCTTTTCTTGACTCCTTCTGTATCACAAACAGTACTGTATTTGCAAATCTGGTATGTCATAAATGTATAGATGTAGCAGTACTGACTATCTGTATGTCATGTATGTCATATATGTCTATATGAATTGAAAATGGGGGACCCTGATGGAAACAAGACAAACGTCTTTCTCAGGTCTGCATCCCCTTAACAATTGTATGTATTGAGCCGTACTGTATTGTACCCATTCTGCAATCTGTTAAATAAAGTTTTCATTCATTCATTCATTCATTCATTCATTCATTCATTCATTCATTCATTCATTCATTCATTCATTCATTCATCCCAACAACTCACTTTTGAGAAGGGATTATTCTGTACTCAAGGCTCTATTCCAGATAGATAAACACTGAATAAAATATAAATATACAACCAGTCAGTGAGACATGCAGGTGCTAATTTAATTAATATCCTGGGTCATGTCACTGAACTGTCTCCTTGGTTGGCAAGTGT